>NW_018020848.1:63445-80633 GCF_002006095.1 Pseudomyrmex gracilis | reverse complement strand
ATGTATATACACGTATATATGTATATATATATACACGTATAATTTCCGCACAACACCTAGCGAACACGGCTCTCATGACCGAATATATATTTATTAGTTTGATTATCTCTTTTGTTTAGATAATTTCTCTGTCGCTTTTGCAAACGAAACTTCGCGCTTTTGAAGTTAGTTTCGAAAAATTTTATTTAAAAAACTGAAGCGATTCAAAGAGAGGAAAAAAAAAACAAATTACACAATGTGCGCACACGTATGTCTACGTGATGCGTACATTGCAAAATCCGGGAATCCAATTTTCATCCAGAATCCGGAGGATGCTCGCGCTTGTATCCGTTTCTCTGTCATTAACAAGACCTCGGACGCGACAACGCAACGTTCGCGTGGTTCGAAATTATTTTGCAGAATGACCGAATGAGACGCTCTAGAGCGAGCGCCGCCACCCGTCTTTAAGCGCGGTTAATAAATGCGACTAGAGAGAAATGAGAAGCGACTTATTGCCCCCCCCCGTTAAGACGTGAGTAAGGATTCGAATTCGAGAAACGACAAGGGTAAAAATGAGAAGAAAAAAAAAAGAGCGACTTTAAAGACTAATCATTTTTTAGACTGTCAATGTTGTACCACGCGCGCAGCGACGTTTTTTTTTTTCCCCCCCGACCTCTTTTTCCGCCTCTCACTTTCCCGTTCTGACTCCGAAATTACTAGAATCGACGATTTTTCTTCGTCGAATTTATTTCCATCAGCAACAGAGAGTATAGAAAGTCAGAAAGAGATAAAAAAAAAAGCTGTTTTTTTATATCAATCAGATTTTTTCGATGACACACGTGACGCTATGTTCTGAAATCGCGGAGACATTGTTATACGGTAAAAAAAATATATATTAAACACGTATGTTTTTGAATGGATGTTTTCGAATTCACGATCACAAAACGCTTTTGCGACAGAGTAGAACGTTCCTCTTGATTGAAATCAACAATTATTGAAAAATCGTGGAGGTGTGACAAGCGTTTCGCGGCGACAAAAAAAAATCGATTTAATTAAAAGACTGCCAGTATGTCACGTACAACCGATAATTAACGAGTAATAACTCGGTGTCTCCCACATGACAAACGGTCGTTCGTGCCGTAACATTCTTAGAAACGTTATTCCGAGCTACGAAAAGAAAGAATATGCAAAATCTATTTTTTTCTATTAAAATTTCACATTTAGAACATTTTCTTTTTGTACACTACTGCAAATGTGGCTGCAAAATAATATTTTTGTTAAAGTTAGTTTTTATATATCAGATATGTGCGCATGTGTGTATATTCCACTATCGAACAATGAACGATTCATTACGTAATTAGTGTAGCCACACGATTAATTAGCTAATTAGGTATATCGGCGTAAAATTTGGATTCGACTCACCTACGTGTAAGCGATAGAAATTTCTCGCTTTGAGATGGTTGCTTATTTTGTAAATAAGTAATATTTTATATAACGAAATAAGCATCAAAACTGATCATTACTCGATTCAATGAATTCAAACATTCAATTTTTAGTTTTATCGCGCGTATAACACGCACATTTTAATTCTTTTATGTAATACTTAATAATCCCCCGGTTTTAATAGCCGCAATATTTTAATTACTGAATCGAACGCAATGTGCAATACACGCTTGATAAAATGAGAAGAAGGTTAGATTAATTAAAAATTAATTTCACTAAAAGCGATACAGATTTCAAGGTGAAATTAAATGATTATCCGGAGTTTGGTTAGCAAATTTATAGCAAAACAATTTTGCTTTTTTTTTTTTTAGTGTTTCTTTCCGACTTCATAATTTTCGTAAAATGAACATCATGTACGTTTATTTTACGACAGTTGATTCAGCGATAAAGGACAAAGAGATTTTCTTTGAAGAGGTAGTTTATATCCAGCCGCAGAGTTTTATCACGTTAGTAAAACTTTTTTATATAAACTCTATTTTTCTATAATAGAAAATATCTAACAATATAAAATATATATGCAAGGTTCGCACATTCGTAGATTTATATTATTGTCTTGTTCAATGATGTATGCGCGTGTGCTTTTGCTCCGACATGTGTTTACAACACAGAAAAAACTATTACTTGTTGTGGATATAATGAGAGAAAAAAAATTCATATAACTTGTAATAATTTTCTATATTCTCGTCTATTTTTTCTTCTTTGCGCGATTTATTTATATATGTACCAGGTAAGACTCCATTAAACGTCGCAATTTAGAGGTCAGGGATGTCATTTAGCACACACACACACACACAGGTACATATGCTTATTTTTCTCCGGAAAAAAAAACCATAAACTGTCTCGACCGCCCGAGACAAAAGACAAAAAAATCTTATGAATAGATCGACGTGACAAATTCGGCATATTGCAGAGAAAAGCTCGTCGCGGTTAAAAAAAAAACCTGTTTAATCCAGACTAAAAGTAACTCGACGAAAAAAGATACCGCAAATGGTTGAGTAATTTTTCCAATTTCGAAAATAATTTTCGAGATCTTTTTCAACCGTTCCGTTTGTAGAATTACAATAATATAACGAGTAAGATTGAAAAAAATAGAAGATACAAGGCTACAAGACAAAAGTACAAGACAAGAGTAAAGTGAATAAACAATAAAAAGGAAAAATACTTTTTTATAAATTCTGTTAACTTAAAATATATTTTTAAAATCAATAGTTAAGTGATTAACTTTGAGTTGACTTCAATTAAGATTTTTGTGTTAAATTTAAGTTTTAAATATAGTATATCGAACATATTAATTAATTTGAGCTTAAATTAATTTAATGAACGTAATTAGCTCGATATGGTTCTTACTTTGCTTTGAATTCGCAAGAAACGGTTTTTTTTTTTTTTTTAAGAATAATAACAAATCTATTCAAAATTGAAAAATTATTTTTTGCAACAATATATGCAAAAAGAAAATGAGACTTTTATATAATTTTCTTTCGTGTCTGATCCCCGAAATGTACGTGATAAGTTTATTGAATTATTAAGCAATTCTCAAAAGAATCGAAATACGTGTTTCTTCTTCTATAAAAAGAAACACGTATTTCCTAATGCTAGGAAGGAGATCATGGATTTTATTGAGTCGCGCAGCTTCCCTGAAAAACACTCTTGACACATTCAACGCGACATTCAATATTAAACTTTCTCTATGAATATTTAAAAAAAAAAACAGGAAATTTGCTATTTGTCGAGGTCAGTCGTCATTTGCCCGTCGGCGTCAAAAAAGAATTGTCTCTCTTAATCACATATTCTCGCCTCCGCAGACGACACATTGGTGAAAGGTTAAAGCCAGAGGTCATTACACTCCCCCTCCGACGGTTGTATATATATATAGCGCCGCGAATAAATGCGATATTCACACGTGACAAAATAAAACTCGGTATCGGACGCCGCATTTAGCGGTAAATACGTTACGTTAGAATCGGATTAACCACCGCGCCCGCGGCTTAGTCTAAATTCTCTCTGCGGCTCCGCGGATATATCGACGCGACGGCGCGCACACATCTCTCGCGACACGCGTATGTGGATATGTTTCGTTTCAAAATGTATCCTCTCTCCGTTTCTCTCATTTCACCCCTTTTTCTCACCACCCCGTTTCGCGTGCGAAGTAGTTGAGTTTCTTCGCGCGTTTTCAAGTAACCATGCAGAACAACTACCCGGTGACGCGATCTCGCGTCGTGAAAGTCAACGGGGGTGTTCTACTCGCAACGCCGGACTTAATGGCGACTCGGAAACGACCGTAGCTCGGCAGTAAACTATCCTAAAGGTTTCCCTGGTAGCACTTAACCACCCACTGATCCGCATTTCTTTTTCCTTTTGTTTGCTGTAAGCCGGCGATGACCGCGGCAAGTATATACAAGTGCGAACGTATTCGCGACATTTAAACACACTCGCGTACTTGTCCTCAATTCTTCCTGAGGAAACAGATTACAAAAGCTCGCGTCAAAAATCTTCCCTAAATTCGATTTCTTACGAGGTTCGGTGATTATAACACAATCAGAGAACAAACGAAAAACAGTACGAAAAATATATTCGCACGTTTAACGTTCATACAGAGAATATTGTTTATACTTTAAACATTTTTTCTTGCAATTTTAGTTGAACTTTAACTTAAACTTTGAATCTTCGTCAGTATTTACAGCGACGTGAGATATTTCCAAGAATGAAGAACACGAAGGAAACTATATGCGTACGTAATAACGATGATTGCCACAAAGAGGTGATTATTATATTAGAAAGTATTCACGCGCGAGCGTGTCCAAAAAACTTATGTATGTGCGTCATAGTATAAGTCTTTTTTTATCGCTTTAATCGCCGTCGTAGTTCAATATAGAATAGTTCAACGCCCACGAATTCATCGTCTGATTGACGTCCCTTCTGCATTCTGTCGATACCTTTTATTGGAAAGGAGGTACGGGAGAGAGGCAGATCGGATTATGAAATAGCACTCCGACCATCAATCGCTACTCCGCTTTCTCTTCACGGTCGCTTTTAATTGCATTAACATAAAATAAAGAAAAAACTGCTAATAATACTATCTTATATACGCATTGTTTATGACGGATAGACAGATAATAATTCGACGACACGCGCGCGACAAAAGAATAATTAGTATCTCTTTTTGATTCTCTCTTCTGTTTCGAATTGATTGTTTCAAATTCTGTGAAAAAACAGATTCAAGACAAAAAATGACCTCGTTGACAGAAAATCAATATGAAAAAATACGTACGTTTGTACGTTTTTCGAGATGCAGAAAAAAAATAAGAATCCGGTAAACACTGGAAAAGAGAGAAAAAAATGACTTCAAGTTCCTTGAAGTAAAAAGAGCAATTGTATGAGTGTGTATATATAATACGATTTCTTGATATCTCGTCTGAGATAAGAAGACTCTCTGTCGCTTTCTATGTCAACGTACTTGATGATCTTGTATCAACTGAAAATACAAAGATCAGATAATGAAAATATTTGTTTTTTAAGTTCTTTTAAGTCTTTGTTAAAGATAAATTAATGAGAAACATTTGAAATGAGCGCAATCAAAGAAGCACATTACTTATTTTTCGAAAAACTATCTATTCTCTCGGACTGTAAACGTTTCCGCAATTTCTCTAGTGCGTTCGATACTATCGAGTTTTTCGGAATCATTCTCGGCATTTTTTACATCATCATCAACCGTAAATTTATCCGTAATATGCGTTCGCGTCTTTGCGTCTCCGGAATGGTCAACGGGAGATAATTTAGAGAGCATTTCGATCTTTTCCGTCTTATCCGGAGATAATCTGAAGTTGGAAACGTGTAAAAAATGTATTTTTTTGATATAAATACAAAATTATAATATATGTTAGATATCACGTCTAATTTTGTAATAAATTTTTCTCTCACAAACGTTTCTTTAGTATTTCTCTCATCAATATATACCTCGTACTACATTGCGATAATTTTGCAACAATCTTAGCGTCGACATTAATTTTTTTCGGCTTTTGTGCGTGACTCTTCAATTTTTCTACGTTCTGCGTGAGTTGATAAACTTGTACTTTTAACGTTGCATTTTCGTACGTTAATCTATTGTTTTTTTGCACAACCTAATAGTCGACACAAGATTTATATGGCAAAGGTACATGTTTGAAATTAAAGATATTTTGGTCGAGCAGTAGAATGTTTATATTGTACGTATAATATACTTGTAAACGTATAATAAAATACCTGTAAAAATTTAGCTTTGTTGAGAGGTAAAGGTTTCAGAAATTTTTCGGACACGATCAAATTCAATTCTTTTCTCGCCTCGTCCAATTTATCCATCATTTCCGCCATTACCAGCAAATGCTCGTGCAGCAACTGATCCAATTTGTATCTCAGCGTGTCTTTAGCGTGTTTCATACGAAGAAACTTTATACACAAATTATATGTAACTTTATTTTTGTCCGTCAACTCCTCTCTCAGTTGCTTATTTTCTATTTCTAACGTATCATGTGCTCTATCCAATTCTTTGCGCCACTGTTGCTGAAACTTCGACACACCACCAGTATACTTCGTTCTGTATCGTTGCATTTCCTCTGCGAAACGGTCTCTTTCCTTCTTATAGAACAATCTCTCGTCATCTAACTGTTCTACAATAATAATAATTAATATACCGCTTTGGAAGTAACGTTTTGTATGTATTTTTTTTTTTTATCTCTGTTGCTATCGTATGGACATATGTAAATAAAAAAAATGTTGAATAGAAATACTTCGTTTCTATCCTAAAGTGAATTTAATATAAATGATCTTACGTTTAAGATTTCTGTTATATCTTTGCTGCTTCTTTAATTCTGTCAGCAATCTAGTTTTCTCTTGATATACATTTTCAAACTGTGCATTTTTTATTTGTATAGCACTTTCCAAATTTTCAATAACTTTATTTAATTTTGCAATCTTATTTCACACATAAGATTAAATATAGCAATTATTTATGATATGTATAATCACAGTGTAATAGATAAAAACTATTATAATTGATGACGAGAAGAATTCATCAGATATAAATGAAAGTCATTTTAAAATACTAACATACTTGTTGCTGTGACGTTACTGCCTCGTGATCGACCACATCACATTCTGCAACATTTCGGAAGACTTTGCTTTCTGCGATATTTGGAGAATATTCATCCAGGCCTTGCATATTATTTTATTTCTCTGTCTCTATCGGCACAATATATCTCTGCTTTAGATATATCTGATAAGTTTCTTCTTGTTTATATTATTTTTCATTGGTTATAATTACACACATTTTATATATAAATTTTAATATTCGAAGAAGAATTACAATCCGCAAAATTTTCCAGTTGTTTTCTATATGAAAATATGCTCAAAATATACAGAGATAAATAGCGAAAAATCACAATGTTTATTTCTTCTAAAGATCTTAAAGTACTTAAGTAAAGGAACTTGATATGCTTTGCTACACGTTAAAATTCTTTACAAATAATAACCTATAAAAAGTTACTTGCGTCAAATATATAATTAAGAAACCGTTGAACGTTA
This sequence comes from Pseudomyrmex gracilis, assembly GCF_002006095.1. Classification (NCBI taxonomy): domain Eukaryota; kingdom Metazoa; phylum Arthropoda; class Insecta; order Hymenoptera; family Formicidae; genus Pseudomyrmex; species Pseudomyrmex gracilis. The sequence continues at coordinate 73,595 of NW_018020848.1, read as the reverse complement.
AAATTGAAAACAAATGAAAACTATAGAAAATAAATTAAATTTTTATAGACGTAATAAATCAAAGATATACCGGGCTTTACACATGGTACCTACAAACTTGAACATGCGTGAGAAAACTTTCTCTTGACTCTTGAATCAAAATTTAAATAAAGTAGTTTCGTATTTCAAACTTGAGAGTATTTTTCTAATTACCGCACATCTCAGGTAGCAAGTTGACATCCTGAAATGTATTGATAAGTTACATTAAACGGAGCAGTTTTATTCCAACTTCAGGATAAATTTAAATGATTGTTCAACTTGAGCAATGCAAATTTTAAAAGTTGTGAAATTTATTGTATCGTATATGTACAAAATGGTGTACAGACTACTTTATCAATCGTATCTACGTGATTTACACACACGTAACGTAACATATGCTCTGCACATATGACACGTAATGACTTTCCCGGGTACACCTGTTATCTCCGTTTCTATATTATCTTTTGTCGAATGGAATGAATGTTGAGATGACAAAATGCTGACTTCTTTTTTTTTTTGTTTGTTTGTTTGTATTCTGATAACTTTACAGACGTACGTAAAAAATTTCTAGAATTAAAATTTCTGAATGACTAATAATTTTCCCCCCATCTTGTACACACGAAAATAATAAATTATGAAGTCGCCTTTCTGTGTTGTTATTCTTTTTTTATCAGAATTGTTATCAAAAACTTTTAAAAATGATTGCATTAGAATTTTACATTTTCGTGTATCTGGAAGTGCGTCAATATGAGCACGATTTAGACAGAAAATATTTTAATTCACAAAGCCTTTCGTGCTTTCCATAAATTTTACAATAACAACAACTGGTCCAAAGGTCATTTAAGCATTCTTTTTGTATAAGTAAATACTAGTATTATCAAGCTAAGTTTAGTCATGTCTTATTAGCATCTAAACTGTAGTAAGATTCTTAAGAAAATATTTATTTAAAAAAAGAACGAATTATTCTTTGCTTTTTAGTCTTTCATTTTAACATTAAATTTTATGCTACTAAAGATTTCTTTGCTCTCGATATATATTTCTCTCTCTCTCTCTCTATATATATTAAAAAATATACATAAAAGCGATTTTATTCTATTTGTATGTAATAGATCATGTAATACATATTCATCAGAACGTGAAATAAATCTTTTTTTCACAAGTAGTTAATGACAATCAATTTTAGAATTACATTATATATAATACCTGTTGGTCCAGTTGTTTCAGAAAGATGGAAGGCAACGTTTGTCGTGTGATAAACAGATGAAAAGATACTAAATTCGCACGAACGTCGACAATTATAGACTTATTTAATACCCTAACTTAAAGTTTTATTTTCATTACGTTAAGGCTTTTGTTTATTTCTTCTTATTTTTGTTTGCCTGTTTGTATTTTGGTTGATTTAATTTGGCGTTTTTCTTTTTGGGCTCCTCCTCTTCGTCTTCCTCGTCATCCTCCTACAAGAAATACACAAAATACGAGATAGAATCACGCAATAAATTATACTTAAAAAAAATTCAAAACCGTATATATATATATTTAAAAATATTTCACAAAGTCTTGAAATAAATATGGGGAGGACACACACATATAACTCATTAATAATTTTGTTCGTTAGTACATTTTTTTAAAGAAAGTCTGCCGAAATCCATTATGTTACACAATTAGTGTTCATACTAAACATACTTCCAAAGTGCACTTATTAGCTTATTTTGAGACTTGATATACCAAAAAATTTTTCCTCTGTCATTTAAGTGATACCGATATGCACTAATACTCAAACTTTTTTTTGCAATTGAACAGTTCTTAAACGCATCATGGAAAGCAGGAAGCGTGATTAGTAAAGAATAAAAGCAATACTTTGCAAAATAAGAATTTATTTTACATAAATAAATCAAACATGGAATGGGAACACAAGTATGAAAATTACATATTCATAGTTTTATATAATTATTTTTCCCTTCCTCCAATAAGACATCTCATAAAGTCATTGTGTTTTCAAATAAAATTGAAAAGTATTCTTAGTGCAATGATAGCATATTTTCAGAGGACATGTTTATAGACAAAAAGTATACAATGTATATTTTTATCTTGACATTCTAATTCTCTACATCTTCATTTTTTTAATGCCGTTTTTTTTGTCCTTTGCTTTAAGCTTTCGCTTCTTTGGCTGATATTTCCGCTCCTGAAATTGATATTTCTCGTATCATTTGAAATACATATCACATATACTATCATTAGCTTCTAACAATATACAAGTTATGAGTATGTATATGTCCCTTTAGATGCGTATTTTGGTTAAAATTCTTTATAAATAATTTATATATAGTTTAGTAATATAATTTATATTATATAAATTTTTTGGCACTCTACAAATGTGTATGTTAAAAAAAAAATCTATTTTGTAAATATTGTCACTATTAATGAATTTCCTGTCCGTGCCTCTCACCCATAATTTTTATGAAATATAATATCTTTTCGCGTTGGCACAAAATACAAAACTATATTCTCAGTTATTTTTTCTTTGCTTTTAAATACGTTTTTCTATTATACATCGTAGGTATTATGAATTAATGTAAGAAATACCTTCTCATCGTCTTCCTCATCAATATTCTCTTCATCCAAATCATCCATGTACTCCATCTCATCAATGTGTTCACCTGAAATAGTAAAATCACCTACAAATGAACAGAAATAAATATTAAACACATAACTGTTACTTAGCAAGTTTTTATATAACAAGACATCAAATTAACTTCTTCTGTACACTGATAGCAAGAAAAAAACTATGTAACAAAGCTTTCATACATTTAAAACCATATTAGTATCACAGTAAATAAATTTTGCTCTGTATAAACTTATGCTTTTAATACGTTTTCAAGATGACGTTTATTTTCATTTATATCGCTCTTTAATATCTTTTTATAGAGTATATTAACGAGTTAAAAATATTTATGTATTTTTACTGTAAAAAAAATATCTTTTCATGCATACATGTATGCAAAGCACTTTCTAATATAAAGTATGCATTTTCAAAGTAAAGTACAATAAGAGATACATATTATACACATTTGTGTTTAGCTGTATACAACAATGTATTTAGTGTGATTATACTAAAAAAATATATATATAACATATGCAATAAGGAAAAAATCTTTAAGTCAAAATTTATCAAACTAAATGTTTTTAAGTGTTTAAATCTATATGTTTACCAAGTCATGAATATGTAGGAATACTTACCCAGAAGATTGTGGCCTACTATATGAACAGGCCCGCTGCCTTTAACCAATGTAAATGTAACGGGAGGATCTGGAAAACTAAGATCAAGAATAATTTGCGAGGTTTTGCCCATTTCAAGCAATGCTATTGGAGTTTTAATTGTTCCTTGCAGTCCCATTGCTTCAACGGAAAGCACATTAAGTTCTCCTGGCTTAGCTTCAGGTCCGAGAAGAGCCTGCAATGATTATAACAAATAGTATAATTGTACAGAAAAAATTTAATATAATATTAAAAATAATATTATAAATTATTTTAAAAAAATCTATTTTAAACAAAATCTTTTTCCAAATATTAACATTTATTCAAACTTATGAAATTGCATAAGCACACATCATAACAAAAAAAAGTTTTATTTATGCGCTTTCTCTCCAATGTATTAAAAAATCTTGAATTTCATAAAAAATAAAATTGTTTATGTAAAGTATAGTGTAATTACAAATATATACACAAATATGTGTCACTAATTTAACATTTTATCAAATGTTAGAGTATATTCTAAAAAATAGTATATTCTATAGTTTTTATAGATTTTATTGCAACAAAATTAAATAAAATTTCAACTATACATGACTTAACCTACATATATATTTCTATAATCTAACCTATCAAAATTTGTTAAGTAGCTGATGAAAATGTTACTGTCATAAAAAAACATTTTTTTATAAATACATGCACATTTTTCTATCATATCTCTGTGTTCAAAAGATTGGAAAATAAAATTGCGAAGTATTCACAACACTAAACACGAACTAATATTAGATTTCTCAAATGTTCAAAAACCTATCAAAATTAATCAAATAGACAATTAAACTATATATTGTACATAATATTGTAGACAAAACATGTATTATTGACTGAGAAAAGAAAAAAAGATATATAGATTTACAACGAGCTCTATTTTGAAGAGTGTTGCTAAAAGCAAATAATAATATCTTCATTTAAAGAAAAATAAAGTAGTGAACACCTGAATTCAGAATAATAATAATAACAATAACAATAACAATAATAATAATAAAACCGTTTCTGACAAAAAGAAAGTTGCGCAATAGTCGTTCAAGTTATTTCACCCAAGTTTTCAAAACGAGCGGAGCGGCGGATTAATCGCGACATCAAGTGATTGAAGTTTCGCGCGCAAACAAGCTCGAAGAGAGGGGAGGACAATCACAGCGTTTCCGAACGCGGAATAATATCGTCTATAAAATTCTTAGCAGTTACACCGTGACGTGTGACCTAAAGCTGAACATGCTGCCGCGACCAGGCATAAAAAAAAAAAACGGCGCATTATCGCGGTGAAACAAAATTAATTCGCGAATGAAACATTTAACTAAAATAGAACCGGTGCATCCCAAACAAATGCAACTCCGATATTCCCTGACGACGACGACGACGACGACGACGACGACGACGAACAGTAAAAAAGATGGCGGCGCCCATGATGCAAGTGCGTTCGCAGCTTTTAGGAAGTTTCGTAGATTGGTTATGGTCGAAATTCGTGCGCCACAATAGTGGCCATCTTAAAACGCTGTTTCGTGATACGCGATAAAAAAAAACAATACAAGCAATTATACAGAACGTTCTTATTAGCTTTGCTATTTATGACGTCACGTTTACAATATACCAAAGGTGGAACACCGGAATGCACCCAATAAAAAAAAAAAAAAAATTTGTAGACGGGGAGAGGGGAGAGAATCAATGGCGGAGATACGGTCACTCGTAAGAAAAAAACTCACTCACCATTTTTATGATTAGTTTTTGATCGGTACCAATGTTCTGAGGTCCGCCATCCGAATCCTCATTCTTATGTTCTGGGTCCCATACCTCGGTGGCGTTCTCTCCCGAGAGAGTAATACCTGAACAAATTCACATTGATTTAACTACAACCGACCGGCCATAGCCGCCGGCCGAAGATTACGCCGGTTGCGACACGGATTGCGATCACGATTAAGATATTCGAGCGTGCACGCCGGTCCAAGGAACAATGGGGGTCGGTTTGCAATGGCCGATCGCTTTAGCCGGCGTCTCGGCCAGTGCACCCCCGTCGCCCTTCAATGGCCGACAACACGCAATTATCCGCGTGCGCCGTTGAACAAAACGGACGAAACAAGTGATCACAGCCGTAGGCGTCGCAGCCGGTCGTAATTTTTATCATACAAACTAAAAATACCGTAGAGATATTCTTCGACCATCTTCAACAACGGATTACAATCAGGTGGATCCTAAGCAGCGTGATGTCTACGACGGACGATGGACTTCTGTGCTGGTTGTGCTGGTACGCCGCGCCGATGAAGACAAGGCAAGAGAGATGCCGCGCGCGCAACGGTTACAGTGTTACTGCGCGAGGGAAGGAAACGGACGCCGCACGTGCCCGTCGCGTAGTAAATGAGTTTCGCGTTGTCGGCCTTGCGCGCCCACAGCACGTTCCGCGCGCCGATTGGTCGATCGCTAAGCGCGGCGTTGCCACGTCGTAGCGAGTAATTTCGCTGCAAGCACCGTTAACAAATTTTCGTCAATTTTCTATTTTATTATCAAAATTCTCGAAAAACTTTGCCAACCATCGTGATATACGTTAAACAACTTTGGTTTCTTGCGTTAAGAAGATACATAAATATAATAGAAAAATCGCAATTTTTTGCCGATTTTATATATCCCATCACAGGGAATAATTGATCTTATGCTGACTGACCTTATTTACGACTACATGTAATTTGCGCGCCGTTGACTCCGTACGCGACAAAATAAGCGAACGATTCCGAAACAACGCTCGTCGTAGTTAGATCTTTTAATTTGAAATTTCAAAAATTAAATTCTACATGTGCACACACGTCCATCGAGCTTGAAACAGAGCTCGAACGTGTGGCAATGCCGCGGCGTCGTTATTGGTCGGAGCCTCTAGTGGCGAATACCGCAACTACACGTCGGCACATTGTCCCACATTGACGCAATAAATAACGAACGCAACACGTGAACAACGTTTGTGTGTCGTATAAAATGTCATGCGGAGAAACGGACTGAGATTATCACGTCGCGTTCTGGCCAAATCCTGACTGATCGCTTTGTTAGTTCGCGAGCTCTCGTCAAATAATCGTCGCGCTTTCGAGAAAAATCCACGTCCCCTCCGGTGTGTAACAACGAGAGCCTAGAGAAAATGCGCACCGAATCGTATATTCTGCTGATTTACCTGTCGCTCGCGATTTTCGGCGGCGCCGAAAAAAACGAGAGCGCGTTTGTGGCAACGAATGAGTGGCAAACAGTGAAGAAGGGTAAGTTAGCCGACCGATTTGTACACGCAACGTGGAACTACTTTACGTCAACCGAATCCATCGACTCTGTGTGATAACACCACGTCAGTCAAATCCGCCGTGCCAATCTTTTTGCGGTAAATCCGTCATAAATGCGTCTTCCGAAACGTTATTCCGAATCAGAACGTCTTACAAAGCATGACGTTTTTCAAGATTACGCGATTTCCAATAGTCAAAGTAACTATCATAGAAAAACCACGATGATCGTGTATCAGAATATCTCCAGTGACGTATGCTCGGATTCGATTACGTGGTGCAGGCAAAAACTTTTCAAATTATGCCAAGTAATAACTCAAAGCTTTAAGTATAACTTGTTTAAAAAAGGAATGTTTTTTTTTTTCTCAGTTTGTATGTATAATTTATAAAATAATATAAAAAGATATAAAAATGTTATATATATATATATGTTTGGACTTAGAATCTAAATTATGTGACAATTTTTTAATTTTTATATGAATAAAATTTAAGTATGTAAAGTTTAAATATGCAGTTGAGAATAAAGATAAAATGGAGCTGTATGTTTTATAATAAAAATCTGAAATCCTGTAGGAACTCCCATCCCTAAAGGACTTCACGTAAGACATAATTTTGCAACCGGAGTGACAGAAGCTAAATTGATGGACGATGAAGAAGTTAAAGAGGACACTGATGAAAGTGCAAATCGATCTAATTCGAACTCGCTGACGTTACATCCTGATAAATCAGTGCTCGAAAGTGAAGAAGAAGAACCTGTAAAAATAAAGAAAGACTCGGTATCTTTGAAATTTCCTATCGATGAGTTAAAAGCAAGATTGAAGAAGCTCAAACAAGAAGAAACAGAAAAGGTAATCAAATATTGAATTTGATTAACATGTAAAATCAAGTAAATCTTGTGAAAACTCTCTCTCTATTGTGTATTTCACTTTTCTATTTTTATTCTAGAACGGAGAAGCACTTCGAAAAAATGAGAACCGTTTTAAGCGGTTTTACGAAACTTTAAAAGAAGAGCTCAATGCTCTCAAAGTCAACGTTACCAGCGATTCAGAATTATTAAAGAAGTTTTTCCAAAAATTTCAATTTTACAAAAATAGTATCACCACAGGGACATTATCCGTTGTAGAAACTGAGGAAGTTTTAGATATTTTGAACAACTTGGAATATCTTCTTCATCAAATCGATAATGCTAAAATATTCTCAGATATGGACGGGTAAGTATAATAATAGAGATGCAATGCACAATCTTGATGATAGAATTAGCTGCGACTAATGCTCATTATTTCTAACATAGGTTGATTCAGATTATATCGCCATGTCTCAATGGAACTAACAATGAAATAAAGTCGGAAGCTCTACGGCTTTTGGGGGCAGCCGCTCAATCGAATCCCAAAGTGCAAGCTAAAGCGTTGGAAAACGATTTTATTCAAAAAGTGTTGCACGTTTTATCCACAAACACTAAAACCGAAGTGAGATCGAGATGTCTCTTCGCCCTAAGTGCCTTAATACGTCAGTTCCCAGCCGCGCAAAAAGCTTGGATCGATCATGGCGGTTTGCAGTTACTTGGAAAGATTCTTTACGACGATCAGTTGCACATACAAATGAAAGCGATGAAACTAATTAATGATCTAACGATCGAGAGGCAAAATTTGCAAGAGATTAACGACGTCGACCAACGTCAGCAGAAAACAAGGGAATATGATATTACGGACTTTGAGCAGAAATTAGTGAGGCACGATTACTGCAAACTCCTGAGCAACTTGATGGTCAAGTGTTTCAGAGAAAAACTAGCTAACAAATTCAGTATAGAAAATAACGATTTTCTCGAAGTAATTTCAGATAGCATGATCACGGTAACTCCTATTTGTAGTGCCGACTTTAAAAACTATAAATCTTCTATTCTGCATGTTATAGACAGTCTGTTGTACTTTTATCAAAATCTAAATATTAAACTCACAGTGGATGAAACTGACGTTCTAAAGAGTCTGATATCACTGATCGAAAGATTAAAGATTACTATATTCGAAACTCCTCATGATGAATTGTGAACCCTTTAAGTTTGATATTTTAAGGCAATCGAAGAAAAATATCAAGAATTAAACTGAATTACAACCTTGCCGAGACAGACGCAAAAGTGCAATTGTGTACAATAATATCGTCTATATAATAGTGTAGAGGTTTCTAATGTGTATTTGTTTGTGGACTATAGCGGTAAGAAGTCGTGTAAGAGAAAAAAATATCGATCATAATAATGATAGTTTTGAAAGAAAAAAAAACATTTATCTGCGAATGAATGATTAGCTATACAAAGTTTGCAAAAAAAAATAAAAATAACAAAGCAAAGCATTCGTCTATAAATTACAAAATAATATTTTATTATTCTAGACTAGATGTGATATCGTATATTCCTATTGTAAATAGCTCTTGTACTTGTATCTCGATCAGTAGAAACATGAAAGTTTCTTGTCTCTTGCGCCTAAATTACAAGTGTTACACACCAATTTTAATTCAATGTTTAAAACAATAATGAATGTTTTCTCGTAACTTTTATTGTCTTAGATTATTATTGTTATTAATAATAACAATAATAATAACAATAATAATTTGTTATTAATATTATCTATTGAATATTTTTAATCGCTCAAAAACTGTGTTCTTTCAGAAGAGACAAGAACTGAAGATTGATTTAATCGTTTATAAAAGCTCAATCAATAGTCCGTATACATTTTCTGTGAAACAACTAAAAACATTTTATTTTAAGTAAAATGACTGAGCTATGTGTACATATATATATATAATATATTATATATATATATTTGTAAGATTTAGTTATATTTGCTATTAGCCATTAAGACTAGATAATGTACAACACTGTTATGTTTTTTCTCTGTGTTAAAAATAATTATTTAATAAATTATTTTGTACTCTCTTTTTTTCCTTTCTCTAATTGTATACATTCTATCTTATTGTCCAAAAGGTTTTTTGAATGGTATATATTTTAATATAAAAGAATTTATAATATGGATATCAGAGAATATAATACGTTTCTTTATTCACACAAATTATATAACGGATTGAGAATACATATGAGGTCACTTATGTAACCGTAATCTTATTTTCATAGAAAATATTTTTGTAACATGATATATATTAATATATTTTTAACATATTTGATAACATATTTTTTGTTAAAATTTCGTTTTTTTTTTAAACACAAGTTATTTATAGACAAAAAAAGAACTCTTGTATTATGTTTTCTGAATAGAGTATCTTGTTATTTTTCTTTTTAAGTACAAGGATTGCATGCATTATCCCAATCCGTGAAAAATATTAACGTCACACATGATATATAATTTAAAAAAAACACATTTTTAAATTAAATTTCATAAAAATCTTAAAGTTTAAATAAAGCACAACATTCAATCTAGAAAAGACAGATATAACAAATCAAACGAGAGAGAAAACTAATATAAACATAAATTGCGGCCGTTGACTGTAAAAATTAAAAAAAAAAAAAAAAAAAAAAAAAAAAAAAAAAAAAAAAAATACGTGTTTCATAATGATTGTTATAAATGTGCAAACAG
>NW_018020848.1:56351-58358 GCF_002006095.1 Pseudomyrmex gracilis | reverse complement strand
CATTCAATCTAGAAAAGACAGATATAACAAATCAGGAGAGGAAGAGAACTAGTCTGAACTCCAGTCACGCCAATTTATCGTATACCTTATTCTGCAAAAAAAAAAAAAAAAAAAACAAAACATCAAAAAATACGTGTTTCATAATGATTGTTATAAATGTGCAAACAGTGAAGTTTTTTCTTTAGCGGAAGTTTTTATTATAAAAAATAGTTTTATCAATGGTATATATATATATATTTTGTATTAATTATTTTTTCAGTAAAAATTTGCATCACAAATGTACCAAATGTTTGTATAAAATATATATTGTAACACAATTCGATTAAAAATATAAAAAAAAAACATAAGTAATTTTACTTATTAAATCTTCCGGTCTGTTCGAACCGTGATTTTTATATCTATGCAAAATTTTATAAAAGTAAAATTTTTGTTATCCAAGAAAATTCATTTTATACGTTATAAACTTAGACTACATCTTTATTTTTCCAATTGTGCATGTATTGAATATTTCTATTTGTATTTTCGTGCGCAATTACTTAATATTTGAAAAAAAAAAAAAAGAAACTTCATCGAGTCATGAATATAACTTTAGGAACTTATAATGTGTGTACATTTATTAGAATGAGTGTTTACTCCATTTACTGTGCGTACACCGCGTAAATGTGTCTTTACGGAAGCTCCTGCGCGGTTTTTGCGTATCTTTGTACATTATCATATTTAAACAAAACGCGAACGCGGTATGTACATTAGCTTTCACATTTCAGAATGATATACATTTATATACCACTACTCTGAATTAGATTTAATTTTTCTTTTTAACTGATCGCAACGTCCTGTCCCAAAGAGAATAATGAATCATTCTGACGTACTCGTGGTGCCACATCTACGACAGAACATGCGCGCGTTTGTGTATAAACTATATGAGGCTCATAACAGACTTTCCGGAATTATTTCACCATCAATAAGGCGTGAATTAGAGAGTAACACCTAATATAAATAGAATAATGTACACGTGTGTGTATATATGTATACATATATCTTATAAAGATACACATATATATATATATATATGTATATATTTTATAAGATATGTATATATCTCTTTTGTTGACTATATATCATTAAAGGAACGCTCTTAGGCGCTGTCATTATTTTTCCCCACCTCAAAGTATAGACTTTCCTCAATCATAGAAATAGTTCATTGTAAAATTCTAAATCTTCGTGAGCAAAATTTACTGCAAAACATTGTAGAAGAGCAGAAAGCGCTAATCTCAAGAACATAATATGTCAGACTTCTAAACTTCGTAAATACTACTCATGATATAGGTTTTTGAATGTTAATTTCCAATACAAAATATATTACAAATTCTAAACTAATCTAAATCCGATTATTATTTTTATACATCGCGTACAAGGATTTGGTCAATTCTCTTTTTTGCTATCGCTTTTCATCGACCAGCAAGTTTCCATCTAGGGATTGAGCATGTTATTACATATAACTATGGCAACTTCGGTAAGACGTACAGACAGATTTGGTGTAAACTTGCATTCAAAGTATTATATATGTATATAGTAACATAATAGAATGTCAGAACTGTTATATGTAATAATGAAATATATTTTTGTGACTTAAACAAACATCATCGCAGCCGTTACAATAATCCCAAAAAACAAAGCACCAAGTTGTTTCAATGACTCTTTTGGATTTATTTCCTTCAATAAATCGGGCAAGATAGTCACCAGGCCAATATGTATAAATCCTCCTGCGGTCAATGGCACTATCCAACTAGTTTCTTTCCCTGAAAATAAAATAAAACCTCTCATGGTGTTACTTCTTGTTAAATTTTGAAAATTGTTTTACATATATACAGGGTGTTTCAGAACTATGGGATCAAACTTCTAGGGGTTATTCAGTGCAACAGTAGAAAACATTTGAGTATAGGGACCCATGTCCGGAAAAGTGTCACTACCGCACTACGGCCCTAAGACGCGTTAAAATTTAGAAAG
>NW_018020848.1:43318-56171 GCF_002006095.1 Pseudomyrmex gracilis | reverse complement strand
AGGGCAGTAGTGCGGTAGTGACACTTTTCCGGACATGGGTCCCTATACTCAAATGTTTTCTACTGTTGCACTGAATAACCCCTAGAAGTTTGATCCCATAGTTCTGAAACACCCTGTATATATATATGTATATAAATAATATGTATATATATGTATATAAAAGTTGTCTAAAGAAATCTTACCTAAATCATCGGAAAAAGAGACGGCAGTCAAAGCGCCAGCAATTCCACCGACAGCTGTGATTAACTGCGCCCGCGCAGCATCGAATTTACTGAATCCACTTTTCAACAAGATCGCAAAATCTCCGACTTCATGAGGTATTTCATGCACCAGAATAGTAAATGTAGTGACGACACCTACATTGAAGGAAATGAGGAATGATGCACCCACGGATAAACCATGGGTAAAATTGTCGAGAGAGTTCATCAAGAGGTTCAGGTATCCAGGGAAACTTTTGGGATTTAAGAATTTGCGAAACAGATCAAACATGTATTTTTTTGTGTGCACGATTAATTGATTAACAGCACTGGCGCGTGAAACTGCCGTTAAATTGAAACCGTTGGGTTCTGTCAGTTTCTTCAACCAGTTCATCGTCGCTTCGTCGATCAATAGACTATTGGTTGAACATTCGCTTCTTGACGCGAATTTCAAAACATCTTTCTTAAAACCGTTTTTTCGCAGATCTTTAGCATCGTTCGGCATCTGTACGAATCCATTTTTGTGAGGTTTTTTCTCCATCTGTTGCAAAAAAATATGCTCGATTATCTCATGTATATAAACAATTATTAATTTCAAAACATTTAACACTATTGGTTTACTTATTCTTACTTTCGTCGAATCTGTCGAGTAATTTTTGACAAAACCGTTCTTTTCGGTGTTCATCATAATGCAATTGTTGTTGTTCCTTTCTTTGTCCTTATTCGCATCATTGGTGGTAATATCATCGGCGGTAATATCATCGGCTTGCTGTTCCGGGACGATAGGTATTTCTTCGTTTACAGTAGTAATGATCTTTTCGATGATCACAAAGAACAGAAAAGCGCACAACACCAACAGCAGATTTGCGGGCTTAGACGCGTGATTATCGTCGTCCTTGGCTGTAAATAAAACACGCGTCAACGTGCAATGCCTGTAAAGCGGAAGGACAAGACGGATAAGAAGGATAAGAAGGATAAAACAATGATGTCTGCGAATAAATCGGATTGCATTGAGTATGCAAATTAATTTAATGACTTTACACACACAGACATTCACCTACTCTCGATTTATTTTAATTTCAATTATTTCTCACTTTGAGTAATTTAAATAGGAACCATTTATGTTCACAAAACTTCGTACAATACCGCATAATCGCAATAACTAAAAATCAATTGTGTTCACAATGCACATCAAGTACTACATCCTCTTTGCGTTTCGGTTAAAGAAAAATTCTGCTGAAAAGCAGCCTAAATGATTTGATTTAGACAAAGATACAGTGACTCTCAAAACATATATATAAAAACTGGTTGCAAAGGTTTAAAGAAAAAAATTTGAATTTGTACGACAACCCTTGGTCTGGTAAGTCAAAGAAATATGAGAACATCGAGTTACAAGAGCTATTGGACAAGATCGAATACAAATACGCACAGAGAAATAAAGAAAAAGATCATTTTGTTCCATGACAATAATCGGCCTCACGTTGCAAAGTGACAAGACAAAATCATTTTTTACTTTTAATTGAGAAGTTTTACGGCATATTCCGCGAAAACATTGTTTCTATTGACAAAAACTATTGAAATTCTATTCTACTATTGAAATTCTATTCAACTATTGAAAATAATTTCTATTGAAATTATATAAGCTGAAATGTGTATTATTGTTCAGATCGATTCGTACTGGTATTATTAATTCGCCTCGAATTCCTAACACAGTTCGAGTCAGTAGTGCGTTCAATTTACATGGCAGCTGGCAATTTAAATCCGCAACTGATGCACAATGGAGTTCGAAGCTGCCGTTTAAATCGTTTATAAAGCTCTCAATGTTATTCTAAAGACTAGAGCACATTCTGTAGAGTGTGTATGAACGTTATAACGAATTCAAATTGTATGTATCAATGTGTGTGTGTGTGTGTGTGTGTGTGTTTACCATAAAATATTCTACAAGGTACCCACAAAATACGTTATATTATATACACATATATATGTATATATTCGCGTTGTTCGCAATATTGTAGAAATGTCAGAATAATATTATGCTTGTTAATGTGTATATTATACATACGTACGTGTCTAGTTTTCCCATCTCTCCGAGTAACGACGTCTGATAAACTAATTGTTTCACTTGTTAACTCGCTTAATTGCGAGGAATAAATTTAAAAATCTCACACGTAACCGATTTTCATCTCTTAAACGGTAATAAATAATTTAAATTTTACTTATTATATTTGTTCAATAGCGTGATTTATCTGCGATATCACAATCAATAATTTTTTTCATTTATTTTTTTTTTTTTCTCGATAACATTGATCTTATCGGTAATTAAGATTTTTTTTAGATAGAATTAATCTTCTTAACTTTGTAATTACATTTTATTATATAACGCGATTATGTGAAATTTATTACTTAAATATAAATGCTATTATGTGTAATTAATTAAAGAGAAAAATTACTTTTGTTCTGCAGTTTGCTTCCAAACATCTCAGGCAAGAGATGTAGAAACACGTTGACCAACAGTGCACCCAGCCCATAACTCGAAAAGATCCTCAAATTTCTGCCGAACTCTGTAACGAAAGAAAAGTCACATTAGCTAACACTTTGTGTTAGCGGCATATAGATAAGAAGTGTTTTGCAAAAAACGTGTACAACATCAAATCTCTCGGGTGATGTATCTTTTCAACGCGCAAGAAAGATAATCGTGAAAAGAGATATAATCTTAGAAACTATTTGTTTGCATATTTTTTGTAACTTTGTGAACAACATTTTAAAATCTCTCTTTTGATTCTTCGTTGACTTTTGAGATTGAGAAAAACGCATTCATTATCACATCGCAAGACAAAAAAATGGATTTTGTTACACAGAAAAATAACATAAAAAATATATTGTTAATAACGGAAACCATAAATCATTGATCGATCGTTCGTGTGTTGTTGGTGAACGCGTCTGGTAGACAACGATAAGGTTGGCCCAGGTAAATGGGCTCAACAAAATGAACTATAAAAGTTAATGCTTTTTAAAGATCACGAAATCTCTTTCGTTTGAGTACAATCGCTTTGTAACGATATTGCCAGTATATATTTTGCTTATTTAAATCGACGAAAATATAAGTGATAACTTGAAAAAATATCTCAAATTTTATGTTTTTGTTTTTTTTCTAACAAAATATCACCGATTTGCCGATTGCACAATATAACGCAACGTTTGATTTTAAGTTGTAAATGTAAATCGTGGTATCAAAACGGAGTAAAATTAAGTTGAAAAAACTATATTTTACAGAGTGTGCAATAATTAAATAAAGATTGAATCGGGTATACGTGCATATATAGTATATAAACTTTACAATAGCATTCTATATATGAGCATTCTATAGATCATATTAGGTAAAAAAGTGATCTCTTCTTGTGAGATAAATGGTAAAAATTTAAAGATACGAAATCACACATATATATTAAAACAAAAATAAAAGATTTGATGCAGTCGCGATAATCGCTAACAGAGTGTAACAATGTGATCATGTTGCTGCTGCAATTTGCAAGAGGCCATTTTGATAACCGCCGTGATGTCAACGAGTGATTCATGGGGAAAAATAGAGGAAAAGGAATATCTAAATGATAGAAGAACCTTGCTCCCGTTTTAACGTGATTGCGATTAATTAAACTGATCTCTTATTGCCTATAAACTTATTAAGTCTATTTCTTGAGCGAAATTGAAAACGTGAAACGCAGCAATGTTTTCTGTAAACTGTTTTTGTGTACCGCAAACGGTTATAATGTAATTAAAACCTTCTAATTCTGATTAAATTTTATAAAACACTAATGGATTGTTTTATCATCAAAAAAAAAAAAAAACAAAAACGTTGATCGATTTGCTTACAACGAAATAAAAGGTGAATTATTGATTAAAAACAGAAATAAGCGTCATATGCTGACAATGCAGACAGATAAGATAACCGGATAACAAAGTTCTAGAATTGTCAGAAACATTCGTTGTTCTGTAAAAAATATTGCTTTATAGTGCACGAGACACACACAGTTTTGTAAGGTTTAATTTTTCAAAATAAATTGACAATACATAACGGGTGTGTAAACTTTTCAACCATTAATCAAATTTTACGCAGTAGTTTTCTCGCGGAAAAAAATATCGCGTTTACACAGTAAGATGTATCTTATTTGAAATTTTAGTGGCGGACGTTTTATCTTTGCATTCGTGAACAATTGTTCGCGAAACATTCGCGCCGTGTTTTTACATTTAAAAGCGCAGCATGTACGTACACAAGATTAAAAAACAAATATTACCGCACTTCGTTGCAACAATTGTAGCAAATTATGTAACATTATGGAACATCTGAAACGTGTGCGTTGTAAAAATATTTCTTTGTAGTTCACAGATTAAAAAATTAATTTTTTTCATATAAATTTGTGTTTCGAGATTTATCTTTGTTGTTGTTACTCAGAAAAACATTATTTCGCATATGTTTTCTTTCTTTGTTATTGCAACGGATCTAATAACGTCGAATGACGCAATTTTGCATAACGCAACTATTGCAAACATTGCAAGAGAAGCTCGCTGTAAGAAATATATATATTATCCTTGAAATGCGCATTTTAATTTATTTATCTGTCTAACATCATAAACTGTCGAACTACATCTTGAAAAAACTCGCTCGTTCACTGTTTTTTTTTGTTTTTTTTTTATTGCTCTTACGTAAAATCTATAATAATTAAAATATATCGACTCTCCATATGACTTAATTAAACATACAAGTGTGCTGAAAACGTTTATGCTATAGTTTTTTAATAAACGGATTAAAATAATACACACTCCAAAAATTGTGTTTTGCTTCAACAGCCAAAAAAATTCATTGTTCATTAAAAAATTCCTGAAGCTACATACACTCATCTTTATATAATACAAGTGTGCTGTATATATAATTTTTAAGTTGTACATTTACACACCATCAGTGAAAAGAAAGTATTAATGAAAAGCAATAGTGATGCCGATGTGAAAGAGTAATGATTCTCAATCAGTAAATCAAGTAACAAAAACGACACACACAAGCGTTCTTCGAATTCAGATAACAAATGTCGGAGAGAACTGCTATTAGAATAATAACTCCGATTGCGCAATCGAATTAGACCGCGAATTGCGAAGATCACGTACTTAGTGGCTAAGTTTTGCTGTCTTTCGAGAAAGCAAAAGCCGCATAATACAGAGAGAAAAATAATAAATACGAAGTTATTTTATAGATATCTACAACGGAAAAGCTACAATATATTACAAGTCTTCGAATCTATGTTAAAAGTTTGTGCAATACCTAATTGTCTTATTTTCACGAGATTTATAAATAAAAAACTAAAATTATAGATATCTAGTTTTCATATAAGAGCATCATTTTCTCGACGCACATCTGCAATAGTTTTTCCCCGCGAAGATAGCAGGGAGTATCAACATGCTTTATTACGCTCTGCACGTGACTGATAAAAAGTAAACTTTATCGTTGTCGAGTAATGTACAATAAGCATATAATACACACGCGCGCAAAATTATTTCAACATTCGCAACACGTCGAAGGATCGTGACGGAGTGATTAAGTCGGAGAATTCTTTGCGGACTTCAGAAAGAGGATAAAATGCGGAGGGGAGCGCGAAGAAAAACAACCCGCAGATGTCTTAGAAATACATAACACCACATCTTATAGCATCCATTGCTTTCCTCTCGTCTAACAAACCCCGAGCGCAAAAGACAAGAGTTGTAAAGAAAGCAGTTGATTTCTGATGGTTGATTTCCCGTCATCGTACAAGATCCTCAGTATCGATAATGAAGATAATAACCCGATACACGCGATATCAAGAGACGAATCTACGAATATAAATAAAATTTCTTGTCGTTTTTCATCGGACCGATACCGCACAAAAAAGATCTCGCCGCATGTTCACTGATAAAAAAAGTGAGAAAAATTCAAGTGCTCACGATTAAAGTGATCATCATCATTTTTTTACATCAGCCTTGTGCAACACGCCTCCCCGACGTGACATAGATCTTTTTCCTCTTGTCGATTAAAAATTGTTATCAATTGATACAAGAGACTAGAGTTCGGGATGTAGCGTTGCCGATTTTATGTAAGAGGAAATAATAATAATAATAATACGTGTAAAATATATTAGTATTGATTTGTTCAAAGCTAGTTTAAAATATATTTGCAAAATCAATTGAAAAAAAAATATATAAAAATATAAAAAAATATAAAAAATAAAAAATATAAAAAATATAAAATAACGCACAGTTTAATGCAAAATATCTTGTGTAACAGCGAAAAAAAGTCAACATTTCGGATACTCATGGCGAGTAAATGTTCTCCTTTGTCATCGAAACGCGAATAATTGTTGTTGGAAAAAGTTACGGAGCATTACGCAACGCGAGTTTTTGTAATCGTATACATTGAGAAACGAATAAATTGTCGCGAAACTTCCTACATTTGTAACGAAACTTCGTACCGAACTTAAAGTTCGGCGAAAAGTAAAACGTTGATCTCGTTAATCTCACTTGTGTGAACTCGAAAAACCGTCGCATCGTTGATTCGGAAAGAGGATACGAGAGATAATAGAGAAAGTTATAACACGCCGCTCCAAAAAACAAAAGTAATTGCGCCGTTATTCATATAAAACAACGAAGAGAATAACGCGACTTTTATAGTCGCACGGACGAGATGCAACGTGCGAGCAAATTTTGCTCAGCTTTTGTTGCAGAACTATTTGTTAATTGTATCTACGAGAAACAACACTGCTTATACGGTCGAGTGATTTTTATTCGGTGTTCGCGGTTTCTGATATTATGTTTTCGCGATCACAACTTGATTATCACAGCAAAACAGACATCCACAACTTCTCGATTGCGGGAGAGAATTATCTGACAAACATGTGTACGTTTATTTCCGCACATGAACGTTTCGTATCAACGTAGGTCGAAATTAAAGTTAGCTGCGGCTGAGAGAATAACGCTATATCAATCCCAATCGTTGCTATTTATACGTTTGCATCCGCAAATTCGCGTTAACGTTTTATCGCGAACGAAATTGCGGCGAGTGCACCGCATGCTGTGCGGTACATGTGCATTAAGTAAAGTTGATACACTCGAAGGTATCAAAGTCCTCGATTGTTTTGCGATTAGATCTATAGTAATATTTTCATCGAAATTTCTCATCGGAGTCCATTGTCGAAAGGTTAAATGCAAATGGATAAATATAGCTTGCAAAGAAATGAATCGATTCTTTAACAATGATTACATTGTTTATCAACCGGCATTTGACCGGCACAGGATGTCGTTAATGATGAAATATTCATTAATTTTTCGGAGCGTGTGCGAATATCCGAACAAATTTATGTAGTGAACAACAAACTTTCGGGACCCCGCCCGATCTGAGACCCGTATATTTTTGAAAATTATTTTCGGGTACCCGCACACCCCTGTTAAAGTTTCCTCTTACAGAAACCGGATATAGAGAATGATAAATAGCCAATGTTGTGGTGAGAACAAATGAGAGAGACAACCAATTTTTTTTTTTTTTTTCAGGCTTTCAAAAGCACGCTTCACGTGCAAACACAGGCTGGAAATATCATTTAGGGTCATTCTACAATGAGTTGAAAATGTCCCGTCGCCAGTTGCGACTATTAGGAAAAAAAGTATTATTTCGTCACTCCCTACGTATAATCCCGTAACTCCAAAACGCAAATTTTAGAGGAGAGCAGTTTAAAAGTATAAAGCTTCATATGTTTCCCTATAGTTAGGGATCTTTCGGTTTCAAATTTGTACCTTATTTATGAATATTTTTTTTAATATTTGGTGACCATAAAGAACATGACTTTCTAAGTGTCATTATGCAATAAACTGAAAATCCCATATGTGACACTTATGTAATTATACGTAGGGAGTGACGATTTTACGTGCTGCAGTTGCCAGTTGCTGTTGACAAAAGTTAAAAGTTGACTACTTCTTTTTTAGCATTCGCAAAGAAATCATCCAGAATAATATTTTTCTTTTCGTAATTGCTAACTGAACTGGCAACAAGACATTTTCAATTCATTGTAGAATGGCCCTTAGCATTCTGTGTCGCGTCGAACAAGTTCTACGACCTTCGAATTCCACCGCGTATCTATTGCGTACATAAAGATATTGTCGTCAAATTTGGTTTTCTTTACTTTTTCTTTACTCTTTTTTTATACCTAATTTTTTTTGGAAACCAACTGTAAGGTCTATCCTATATTCTTTCGGTTTTCTATCTCACACAGACACACGTAACGTCCAATAGACGTCTATAACTCCATGTAACGTCTAAAAAAAAAAAAACAAATAATGAAAGTTCGTACAGAATGTTCGATATATTATTTTCTACTTCAAATGCGCTGAAGCTAATACAATAATTACGTCGATTCAAAACAGAAGTGATATTTTTTTTCAGCGTCACTTCGCGCGTTTGTCAGTCATCAGTGCGATAAATCCCACTTGACTTACATGTGTCACACACACAATTCCCAAGTTTCCTTCGCATTGTATTTATCTCATAATTCTTAGTAAAAAGCTATATATATGCCACGTGCATGTTGGCATCAGTTCTCTCTCTTGTCGCACACGTTCAATTATTTCGTGCGCAGTTTAAGCGTCGACACACACGTGCCGCTAAATAACGCTTTTATTTTGGAAAATACCGAAATGTCAAATATAACGATCTCTCGATTATGAATAAATAATTTCTTCTCTAGCAGTTTTTTTTTATTGCATCGATCCTCGTAACAAAACTCAACAGCATTCTCGAGACTATGTTTACATAGCATATATGTATATATATTCGTTATTTAAAAATCTTCTTTGTGTTCGTTCACTCTGCTATATTAAAAAAAAATTGAACTGTATAAAGCAAGAGGAAAAAATCCTGAGAAAGCCTTTGGTTCGTAACCATTCTCAATGCCAAGGTAATTGAGTTCTACAACTTCAGCACGCGTATGTATATCAGAGATTGCGTGCACCGAAAAAATTGTATTCTTATTTTGAGGATATCCCACTTACTTTAAGTATATTTTATACTAAAATAGGCGCCAAGAAGAGTTTCTTATTTTAAGAGCAAAATCCTCTAAATAGTAATATTGATAAGAATATATACTGATTAGAATATATAAAGCCTCTATGGAAAAACATATATATCTCACTATCGAAAAAGACTATATTCTTAAATTAAGAATATATTCTTGAATAAAGAATATATTCTTAATTTCAGAAGAATATCATCTAAAATCTTTAAGAAGATTTTTTAAGTATAAAATCTTCTACTTACGAGAATATAATTTTTTCGGTGTGGTAATTCGTACATAGACAAATTAAATCGCGGCAATTTTTTGTTAAAAAAATTATATGTATCATATAATTAATATTATTTGTAACGAGAAAATAATTCGCTACCGTTTCACACGCAATTCTCGTTCGATCGATGAAATAAAAATGACGTCACGAAATACACGTGTCGTACTTTGCGATATCTGTGAGTAAAACACGATAATTATTCACACAACAAACTTTGTGCACAAAACAATAAAACGCAACGATCTCGCGTGTCGCAATTATATGCGATACAATATTTCACATTATTTGTGAATTTTGTCCTGACAATGATTTATGCATGCGACACTTTCACACACTGTGTTTCAAGAGTGTCAGTGTGTGTGTGTGCGAAATACAAGAATCGTCGCGGCTGATAATTCGCGCAAATAAAAATACATACACGCGTTGCGTAAACCAACAACAACGAATGTCGCACGACAGAGCATTTGTGTGTTTCGCAGTCTCGGTCGTGTGACATTTTACACGAAGATTAAAAACGTGATACTTACTGTCATGTTGTCGCAACGAGAGTTTCGAAGGTAAAACGTTTATTATTGAGAGATAACGCGACTTACCGCCGGTTTTTGGATCCGCATGATTGGAAAAAACCCACAAGGGAAAAACACCGGTAAGACCGACCATGGTGCTGCCGATTAGAGCGAATATCCATGGCTTGTACGGAAAATAGCCCACAACGTCGTGCCAAGCGCTCGTTCCGTTGAGAATGTTGTGCGGGAAATAGTCCACGACGTCATTCCAGGTGTTCGTTCCGATAAGAATGATGTACGGGAGGAAGTCGGCGTTATTTGTACAATTTTGAACGCACGCGGCGGCTGCCATGTTTGTTGTCGCGCGTTCGCGGACTTCTATCACTGGGTCAAAAATCCTCTATCCCGTTTCCTCGATGATTTGATTGATTTCAATGACGTTTTTGATCGTCAAAACGTAGACTGTCCTTCGCGACGAAACTCACGAAATCGCGCTGAACGATGTCAGGCTGATGATGTCCCCGTGTTCTTTATCAAAGATAACCTCACCGCGATGAAGGCGTTGAGATGAGGTATCCGTGGAACCCTGTCCGTTGAGAGGAAGACGACGATGATACTTATTGTTGCGACGTGATCGACGAAGCGCAGGTTCGAAAATTTATCCAGATTACAGTTTGACAAGATAATAACGAGGAAGAACTGCGATCACGGGCGTAAATTTTTGGGGATCACGATAACGGCTGTGTTTATGTTTGCCCGTTGCGCACAAGTCGCACATTTGTTTTTCCGTGTCTGTGATTGATGGGTTTTTTTTTCTTCCCGTCGAGAAGACAACGAGCGAAGCCGCCGAGCGACCGACTAGCCTGCACTGAGGACTGAGCACGGACGCTTGGAATCAGGACGTCGCCGCTGTCTACCGCCTTGTTGAACCGCTCCGTCAGCCGGTCGTTATTTCATGCCGTTGTGTCGACGCGCGGACAAAGGCATTGACGCCGCCGTGGTCATTTAATGCGTAAATCACGGATCTCGTTCGAGAGACGCGTCTCTCTCTCTCTCTCTCTCTCTCTCTCTCGCTCTCTCGCGTTTATCTCTCTCCGTCCGCTTCCGCACACTCGACTATAACTCGTCAAAAAAAAAACACTCTGCTTTTGCTCCGCTTCGGGGTCTTTTTGCTAGCTCTTCCCGTAGAAAATCCACCATATAAATCTCTACGCTACGACGCAGTGACTGACGCGCGCCGATCCGCGAATGGCTCCTTTTATGATCGTCGTCATTCCCGCGAAATCGCATGCGCGCACAGAGAATCAAGACGGAGCGAGCTGATCGAAGCGCGTTCGACGAGGATACACGAAGAACCGACGCGCGCGCCAAGACGGCGGGAGAAAATTTATACAAGGCGGAGCGGGTCGACGACAAAGAGGTTCGATCGTGCGACGCAAAGAGAAACGGAGAGCGAGAAAGAAAACTGAATGAGAAAAGCGAGGATGAAGGATCGCGAGAAAGGGAGAAAGCGAAAAGAGAGAGAAAGAAAAAGAGAGAAAGAGGGAGGTGTAGACAAAGAGAAAGATCAACATATTCGTGCGAAGTCGATAAAGTTTGTTTACGAACATGTTTTTTTATTTTACTTATTAGAATGTTTCTCTCTTGACAACGTTGTGATATCAAATTTAAAGTGTATATAATAATATAAGAGATTCCGCTCTCTTTGCCTCTCTTTTTCCAAAGTCCGTGTTTAAAAAATGAAAATAATTGATCGAACTACGGTTTAAAGATCGAAGTCGAAGGACTTTTCCCATCCGGGCGACGACGCGACGAGAAAATGTCGTCATGTGCCTCGGATCAAACCTCCTCGTCTTCTGAGGATTTTTCGCGGATCTTCTCTTTTTTTATATTCTACGTATTATCGATGTCTCAAAATTATCTGCCGAGATAAAAGTGCTCGATAACGACGCGATTGTTAATTCGCGGATAACACTTGGGAGATTCGATAAAATTTTTTTTATCTGCGCAGCACGCGCGCCCGAAGAAAGAACAGAAATATTCAAGGAAAGAGCTAATTAACGCAAGTAATCGCTCGGCTGTTTTGCGTACTTCCAATGGAAATCTATTTGTGCGCACACAAGAAGAGAATTAGATTTGTATTTCAACATATATTGAGGAATCAACGAATAATTCAATTTGAAAACACGAATTTTCACTCGAGACAACAGCGCGCTCTAAGCGCGGTCGTCAAAGTACATGGCGCAGGCTATCGAATGTGATTGTTGATAAGAAAGGTTTTTTTCGGCAACGTCAGTTATTTTGAAAAATACTTGAAAAAAACAACAAGATACAAACAATTACAAGTTGTCATGTTATCAAAGTTGAAGATAAAACGATAAAAAAAAAACGTTTCTCTTTCTCTCTTGAACAGAAAGCAAATGGAATATATTAACAAACAAAATATACAAGAGAGCACCGGTTTAAAAATATTATACGAGGAATTTGTGTGTGTGTGAAATTTCAATTTCCACTTGTCAATTACCATTGATTGCAAATTAAAAAAAAAAGCCATTGATTGCAAATTAAAAAAAAAAAAGCAAAAACAACAGCGGTTAGGTCTCGCCTTATGTAATTAACCATCTGCCGAACTCACGCAGTTAGTCATAAATTATTTTTGCAACACGCAAGTTTTCAGCAAAATTTTGAAGACCTGGAAAATATATTATTAAAAACAAATATGTCTTTTTAAACTGATAATATATATATATATATATATATATATATATATATAATATATATAATATATAATATATAATATAT
>NW_018020848.1:22915-40688 GCF_002006095.1 Pseudomyrmex gracilis | reverse complement strand
GCGTCGGTATGTGTCATCGGTAACCGTGCCGGTACATATGGATTAAATCTCGGGCCGCTGGCGCGTGCTAGTAGGAGGCAGCCGGAGGAGAACTACTTCTCCTCACGGCGCACGATATGGTGCTCCGCACTGTACATTAATTTCTATGCGTGTTTCCCACATACACGAAGGTTTGTTAGTTAAATCTTAGAATAAAAAATATCTTATCGGTCACAAAACATGTCAAATATATTCATAGAGCACGAACGCGCGAACCTTTAGAAAACTAATTGGTTTTGCGAAGCGAAACGAGTAGATTTTGTTGTTGACTGGCTTTATTAATCTTGGAGAGAAATTTGCGAGAATGAAATCCGCAAATATTTACAACTGTGCGAAATTTATCGTATTTCCGAATGTTTTCAACAGATCACTTGAAAATACGTTCGTTTTTGTGATCGTACAACACAATTACATGTGTGTAATATATTTATCAAATTTATCGTTTCGTCGGACTCTGTCTTTTTGTAACGATTACGAGATTATTGACGGAAAAAAAAATTGTTTTTCCACATGTTCCAGATGTCTCAAAGAGATGTGTGTAAACTGTTGAAAATTTATATATCATCCCGAGCGTCGTACTTTTCCACGCGACCTTAATTAATCAAGTCGCGAGCGGCAGAATGCCAAGGGCTTGAATCTCGGTCAATGGAAAATTGGTCCGTTGACGATCCTTTAATGAATGTAAATTTAGAAAGTTTTCCGAAAACGAAATCAAATTGTCGAAATTAATTTTCCTACACGGCAAAATATATCACAAAGATATCTGGAAAATATCTGAAATATCAGAATATCTGATTTGCGTAAATACTAGTCAGATATCACTGAGATATCTGATTTAAATCTCAGATATACTTCGCTGTGTGAGTTCCTCGCGATTTGACGAAAACACAAATGTAAAAAATGGAAAAAAAATTATATCGTAAAAAATACACAAGTATTTTTAAAAAGTTGTTTGTTGTTTTACTAATTAATTAATTTTACGTGCGATAAATGTTTGCGGCTATAAATGCAAATACGGCCAAAGAGAATATATTGTACTTCTCCTTTAACTCATGGAACAACATCTTGCACGATAAATCGCACAAAAATAAAGCATCTGAATCAGCTTCTTGGCAGTTTAAGTTTCTTACAAGAGAGGTATTTTCCGATACTTATAAGATAAGTTTTCTCTCTGTATGAACTTTTCAAATATTTGGCATGTATCTATTTATCCGCAATATGAAACAGACTCGATGTGTGTGTGTTCACCAATATTTAATTCTTCTTTTAATTCAAGCGAAGACTCACACTTGTTTATACGCACGTATGTGCGTATAAAAAAAAATCTATCTATTTCTCGATTCAAAAATTGAACGTGTGAACGTACAAACACACTTTGTTACAAAATATCACCGAATATTTTCCAAAGACATTTCAAGTCTACTTATATGACACAGCTAGTGACAGTTTTTGGCAGAAGTTGCGAGTAAAGTTTAGCTCGACGCGAACAAAAGAAGCAAGTGGGGTTCGTATATTGTACGTATATACGACGTATACATTATATTTCGATGCAATGTAAAAAAGAACATGTCGTTTTCTCTCACGTTGAGTTTGAACCGCGTGTATAATACATATAATTAAAAAATACACCGGACTTTATTATTCGCTCGAATGAGATTTCGCGTTCCGCTTGCGACTCGCTGAGCACTCCAGCGGGATCTATTTTGAGAAAGCGACTGAGAGAAACATATACACGATTATTTTAGTTGCAATTTTTCTCTCTTCCAATCCGGCAGAACGCAGGCGGACGACGGTCGTCCACACGAGCATCAACGACGATGACCGAGTACGTCCACTTTTCGTCTGTTCGATGACGACGTTCCGCATCCGTTCTCGAAATCTAGACTAGATGCACGAGAAATCACATTCTTGCGCGAATCGAGGAAACTAGAGATTTTATTTCGATCCGTCGGAATTTCCTCACGGTGACAAGCAATTGTGTCCGAGGCGAACGCGGCTTCGCGTGAAAATGTGGCGAGTCTAGCTCACACTCTCAGTAGGGATCCGCAAACACAATTTCCGCACAAAATCTCGAAAACGTGCGCTTTTCCTATATTGTACAACTTACAATTTTTTAAAAAATAATTTTGTAATATAAATTTTTTTTTTTATATAAATACGCGTTTCCGTTTTTTTTCTTCCACAGGAAATATCGCGCGCGTTTTTTTAATCTGTTGTGATTGTTGTTTTGCTCACGAGTGATGGTGAAGAGTTGTTGCAACAGGAAGACCTTTGTGATATATCGCAAAAGTGATACATGCAAATCGTATTTGTCGTTCGCAATTAACAAAGAACTTTTTTCACGCGCGTCGCTGCTAAGTGGCACCGTCTCGCGAAGTAACTGTGTGAAAAGCTGCTCTTCTCACGTGTCTATTTTTTTTTTTTTTTTGGTTTTTTACTTTTTGCGCCACATTGAGATCTTTCTTCTCTAATCTCGATTGTCTCTCGTCTTCCCATTAATCTCGTGTCGTTATGGATATGCGAAGAATGTCGAATTGGAATGTCCTGAGCGTGGAGGCCGCGCTGCAACAGCTCAACGCCTTCGAAGGAGACGACGATTCGGAAAAGATCATAAGGCGTCCTAATACGGTAAATGCATTTTATCTCATGACTTTATTAACCGACCGATTTACAAAATAAAAAATATCCCATAGTTAGAAATACAAATCACAACTTTTTTTTTTTAATCTCGCAAATTACTATTTTTATCTCGAACTATATCCGTAGATTGTACGAATTGCCGTTCGGTAAATTCAGTTCTCGGGCCGAGATCATTTTTGACCGACGTCACATGTTCGTTTCTTTTCAACGTTGTCACATCAATACGCCGAGGAATGTCAATAGCGCTCTTCCCATTCTGGCCTGATGCCTACCTGCCTGTCTGTCTCAGCTTGCCTTTATTTATAACTAATTAAAGTCAGACTCAGTCGCAAGTGTCGACTGTTCTAGGATGGTCAAACGGTCGATCCGACTCCATAGATCCGAGACTTGATTTCCCGTTCGCTCAGCGCGAGTTTGTCATATTCGATGCGATTTTCACGAAAAAATGCGAGCAAAATTTTTTAATTCGTAGTCGTTTGTGTCTCGTGTGTTGTCACGTTCTCGCTTTCTGTTCTTCTCGTGTCCGTGAAGTTATCTGAGCTCTCTGACTACAATGACTACTTGGACGCAATTAGCTGTGGAGCACGTCAGCGCGATATCCAAAGAAGAATTCAGCACGCATCGCGGAAAATCGA
Source organism: Pseudomyrmex gracilis (assembly GCF_002006095.1). NCBI lineage: Eukaryota > Metazoa > Arthropoda > Insecta > Hymenoptera > Formicidae > Pseudomyrmex > Pseudomyrmex gracilis. Next base: position 37,374 of record NW_018020848.1, on the reverse strand, counting down.
CGGTAATAATCCGGATTATATTTTTTAGCTTCAGTCTCACACATTTTATTAAAAAAAACAATTTAATTGACCGGAAATTTATTATCGAACACGAGAGATAAATCAGTTTTTACACACACGCAAAAAACCAGTAGAATACTTCAAAAAAGTTTTATTTAAACAATTCTTGTAAACAGGATTCAATATGTATTACAGTTTACACTACATATTAATATGAAGTACTAGGTTAAGTCCAATACGAGGAGTACACTGGGTGGACGTGTGTTTGAATCAATTTATTAATACCAAACGTTTCGATCCTTGGATTGGATCTTCATCAGTGGTAAAGAACTGAACAAAAAAAGTATACAATAAAAATGACAGTATGAATTAGGATTTTTTCTCGCAAATAAAAGGAGATAACAATAAAAAAAATTTTTTTAAAATTAAAAACATATTCATATAATAAGAAAAAACTGTCGAAATAAATTAAACTCACCGCAGAAAATATAAACGTAATTGCACATCAGTAAGTTATTAGTGATTGTTCAAGTAGTAGTCGCAAATGATGTCTGTATTGAAAATGATATGTCAAAAATAATTTAAAAAAATTTTAAATATAGAAAAATTGTTAAAAAAAATAATTACTAGTCAGAAGTGCACATAAAACCGAACAAAAGCACCAACATATTCAAACCAACAGTGGTACGTTAAAATCAAAGAAAGTACTGATGTACAACCTTCAAAATGAGTTGTTTATATACCCACTGTGTGATATATCCCCACTTTTTTCATATTAATATGATATTTGATATATTAATATATATTTATATATATTTAAATAATTATTAGAATTATGTATGTAAAGACCGAACCGCGAGTGTACTTCCCTACGTTAATGTCGCCGGTTCACAAGAGAAAACATTTTGTATATTTTAATTATATGATACACGCGGGTACCTGTTGCTGGTGGCTCATTAGATGTATCACTTTGAAATCATGCCAGTTATTGCGCGTGGAACACACGAGAGACATTAGGAATCTTATTTCACAAGTAATTTCATTCAATCTGGCGTTGCGAATCTTTCACTATTAATATCATTCTGACACGTTTCCGACTATAACGAAGACAAATGTAAAATCAATCGTCCGTGATGATTTTTCTGAAGATTCCTATTGGATAAGTGTATTTTCCTACGCCTCTCGCACAATTCGTAATATCGTTTGTTTTTAGCGCGAGCTTCGTACATTAAAAATAAAACAACGGATTCTTTATTACACGTATATCACATTTTCAATACGTGTTTTCTTCTCTCTTTCTCTTTACATATATATATATGTGTGTGTATAAATTTGAATGTTTTTATATACATCATGTAAAAAAAAAAAAAAAAACAATTATTTATAAATACACGCTAAAATCAAAACCACATAACAAGTGTTTCTCTCGCCTAAACTAATATCTAGAATTTCTCGAACATCACGATAGAGTAGTGTGTGCAAAACTATGAAACTATATAAAAGAAACCATTGCAATGCAAAATAATGCAATAAACCACAAAGAACGTACGATATAGCACACTAGCTGAATTCTGCATTAACGTGTAACATTTACGTCACTTGAAAAATCGAACTCTGTGCGCACACAATCGCGATACTGAATTTGCGAAAATTGTATCGAAAAAAAATTAGTAAAAAAGTGCAATCGTGAATATCGCAAATGCGCTTCGGTAGCGCAAACACAATATATTCGCGAATAAATATTCGAAATTAAAAAGTTCAACGACCGCAGAGTAAAGTGAGCACTTCTGTGTGTGTGTACGTATGCTTTATCAGGAAATAAAGCATTCATTAAAAATGGAAGGTTTGTATTTCGCGTTTGTGTGAATGCAGACGACAAGGTTTAAAATAAAGTACAGGCAAGCCTTCCAAGTCGTATATTTAGGGCGGCGCGCAAGCGCGATCCGATTAAAAGCATCCGAAGACTTGTGTAGTTTGAGCTTCCCCGAATTTCGCCTCGTGTCGTGGGATTCCGCACAAACCGCATGTGAAAATAGAAAACACCAGTTTCTTCCGTTTTTGTTATACCGAATTTCCCATCGCGTAACAAACAAAAAAAAAAAATAAAAATAAAAAGAACTAGTTAAAGTGCACAAATCGAAGATCCACATATCCAATACTGTGAAAATCATGTCAAATACGAGATAAAAAATCGTGAGCGATATTAACGCAGTGACGTTTAATCAAAAGAGCGAAAATGAAGGTGACCTCGAATTAAAATACCAGTATTGAAAACAGCAGAAAATTAAACATAGTTAAATTAAACATAGTTAAATATAGTATTCCGCATTCTCGTTGTGAAACAATAAAATATAATTCCTGAAACTCGTGAGAAAAATCGACGGAAGTTGAAGAACTGCATTCGTCACACCTTTAATCCGATCTAAAACGTCAAAAGAAACAGCATCATGGATCTCGGCGGTGTGGATGTTTGGGGCCAAATCGCTCTGGAAACGTCTCAGATGTATGTTTCCGAGGGTGGTCCTGCTAAGAGTCGTACTGTAAGTTCTTCTTAATGCAATAAAAAAAAAATGTCAACGCTACAAAATTACTGGTTGACTTAATTTTCGCACGGACATATATGTAATTTATATACAAAGTGTCCGTACAAAGTGAATATAAATGTCACAAGAATTCGATGTGCGAATCTTCTAAAATAGGAATGACATTTCTCTATAAATATGTTATATATATATATCCGGTATCGAGAAGTCGCCTCATCAATATCGTATTAAGTCGCTTTATCGCATCTGTGTGTCACTTTGTGTAACGTTTCAAAATTTTAACACATACAAAAACCGACATGCCTCGATAACAAATATAGCTTGATTTAACGGTACGAGCAAGCTCGATGGATATATTTACATCTATAATTTTGATCTCAACATTACGCGCCAACGTGTGTGTGTGTGAATATTACGCGTCATCAACGATATACGGGAAACACACGCGTGCTACGCAAATTGTACGCTCTCAATTCACGATGATATTCACGCAATTAGTTCTTTTTTAAATTACATAACATATGATCGATCGATGGTTCGCTGTTGAAAAAAAAAAGGCCGCAATATATCGCGCGCGCGCGTCTTATTCTTTCTCGAAGAAAAAATAAATCTGTTTTTAGAAAAGAAAACTGACAATGATACGTTTTTATTTTGCAGACAATAGAAAAACTACCGGATAAAGTTCTCTTGAACGTCTTTAGTTATCTGTCGCATCGCGAGATATGCAGAGTCGCGAGAGTTTGCAAACGCTGGCGACAGATCGCATACGACACGCGGCTCTGGAAACACGTGTCGCTCAGACCGGAAATAAGCGGTCTTCACGTGAACTCGTTGGAAAATCTGCTACACTTGATCAGGTAACGTTAACCCTCGGGGAACACATCTATTTTTTCAATCAAGAAGAACAATATGGGTCAATTTGACCTTGTCCACTTTTTGAGATGCCTACCATTTAAAATGCACTTATCCGATTGGCTTGAAAAAATTTTCGGATATATTTTGAACAGTTTGGAATATGCCTATATATAGTTTTAAAGTGTCGTTAACATTATTAACATTGTAAAAAATATGTTACAAAAAAGCAAAATTGAAGCAAAATATTTTGATCAAAGTCGACGAACAGAATCAAATTGACCCAGTGTGTTCTCCGAGGGTTAAACTTGTTGAAGCTGTTGAAACTGTCTCACGCACGCAGGTGACAAAAAAAAAAAAAAAAACTCGCAGTCGTGTATTATAAATGATCAATTCAATCGGGATATGAAAAAAAAAAAAAAAAAACATCCAATTTTTCGATTATTTGCAGCGTCAGATTCGGAGCGTCGTTAAGATACATCGAGTTGCCGATTGAACTGATAACGCACACGGTGCTGCACGAATTGGCAAACAAGTGTCCGAATCTGACACACATGTTGCTGGACTTTTCCACTGCAATGCAACTGCACGATTTTTCAGAAATGCAGGCGTTCCCCACGAAATTGAAATACATGTGTATATGCTTGTCCGAGGTCATCTTTATGGAGGGTTTTATGAGAAAAATCTACAATTTCATCAACGGTCTGGAAATTCTCCATTTGATCGGTCAGTAAGCGACGGGTTTAGTTTTCTGCGAATTCTTCGCGCAGAATTTGTTTTAAAAAACTAGCAAAGAGTTGTTCGGTCGATGTGAGAAAAATTTATATTGAATGCTTGTTTTGGATCACATACGTATGAATTATTCATTTTATTCCGCTATAAAATTAAAAAAGTCAATTGTGAAAAAAAAAATGCAGAAATCTTGAGAAATTCTTGTAACAAACCGCGCGAAAGGATCAAAATCTACTGTTCTCTACACGCATAGGAACGTACGAAAAGGTCGAGGAAGAAGAGGAGGAAATTTACGAGGTAATCAATGTGCACAAACTGAAATCGGCGACGCCTAATTTACGAGTTATCAACTTGTACGGGATCAACTTCGTAGACGATTCGCACATTGACGCTTTCTCTTCGAATTGCATACAATTGGAATGTCTCGCCGTCAATTTTTGCGCCAAAGTAACCGGTTCGACCATGAAGACTCTTTTTCAAAGAAGCAGAAGATTGACGTGTCTGCTTATGCAAGGAACAAGTCAGATATATTGTTATCATCGTTTTTGATAAATTTATATGTATATATATATTCTATAATTTTCCACTATGTTTATGTACTTTCGTCAATGCTACATTTCAGATCTACAAAGTGAATACGTGATCCAGGTCGAGTGGGAGAAATCGAGCATTCAGGAACTCGATGTTACCGCCACTGACCTGTCGACGGAGTGCCTGATCGACATGCTCACCAGAATTCCCGGGCTTCGTTTTTTAAGCGCCGGTCAATTGAACGGATTCAATGATAGCGTGCTGAAAGCGTGGACCGAGGTTGGAAATCCGCGAAATCTGATAGCGCTCGATCTGGACAGCTCCGACAATCTGAGCGACGACGCTCTGAACAAGTTCTTGTCGCGATACGGCCATCAATTGTACGGCCTCGCATTATCGGGCATGCCGCACATCACCGATCAACTTTGGCAGAGCGTACTGCCGATCATCGTTAACGCAAAGTGAGTAACGCGCAATTCGATCGATCTCTCATATATATTTTTTGTTCGCCAACGGAAATATCGAATCGATTATTGCTTCAGAATACTCGTGATGGGCACTCAAGAGAGACTGGGCGTTAACATCCACGTGGACCAATTGATGGACGGTATTGCAAACAATTGCGCATATTTGGAACGTTTGGAACTGAGATGGGATCCGGAGAACTTGCGATTCTCTGACAAGAGTCAAAAAGCCATAGATATTTTGCGCGTAAAATGCATCAAACTTAAGTGCCTTAGTTTGAGGTAAGATTGTAATATAAATGACACGTACAAGAGAGCCGGTATAAAATACATTTCTATTGCAGCGACGGTAGATACTACGAAATCGTCAAAGCGAATTTCGAGCGAGCCGACAGAATGACCGTAGTCCGTACGACTACTTGTTGCAGGGTGTCCAATTATTATCTGTTAAACAACTACAAAGATTTGATTTTCAATTGAGAGAGGAATACGACAGATGTGTCTCCAGAGATGCGTTTTATTCTATCGCTCTAATCGTTTATATTGATATAACCACAAGTGCCTGAGATACAGATTCAAAAATATTTCTTTATGACAGTATTAACTTAAATAAAAAGAAGACAATAAAAAATTCATATCACACGATCGCACAACAGTTGTAACTTAATATCATCAATTTTTCAGTAAATTTTCCGACTTTTTACCCCGGAAATAATTTCCCAAAATTTCAAATATTTTTAAACAGTTATGACTTAAGGCTCGTTGAAATTAATATACGAGATATATATGAGGCCTTACGAGCCAGGATGTTTGAACAGAAACTGTACGTGTATATATACACACACATGTAACAAATTCAACTTGTAAATTTTTACAAGTGAGTGTTTTTTGAGTTGAAAACTCAATTCTTAAAATCATACGGGATGCTAGATTTGCATCTCACATATGACAGACCCCGGATACCCTCCTAACTAATTTTAAAATATTGCGAAAAAAACTCCTCGGCCAGGAGTCGAACCTGGAATCTCCGGCTTTCCGTGCCGGGGTCTGTCATATGTGAGATGCAAATCTAGCATCCCGTATGATTTTAAGAATTGAGTTTTCAACTCAAAAAACACTCACTTGTATAAAGATTTACAAGTTGAATTCGTTACATGTGTATGTATACATATACACGCACAGTTTCCGCTCAAACATCCTGCGAATGGCTCGTAAGGCCTCACATATATCTTGTTATCAAATATTTTTGTTGTTGACAAAAGTTAGGGTTCAATTACCTCAAGACGCAAGCGCGTCTTTGTCGACGGCCTTTTATTGCTACCCATCATCATTGTTCACGATCAACACTAAAGCCGTGAGGCAAGCGCCAATGACAGTGGTGGCGGTTCGCAGGCTATATCGATTATTCGTTAATTTATTCATACTACTGCTGAGAGCAGACGACGACGACGACGACGACGCCGCACTGGCCACTGCCTGTCGGTCGATTCGGACCTCGCTCGTTCGACCACAACACGCGAGCAGCCACGTTTATATGCCGCGCTATAGTCGATCAGAAACCATCGTCCTGGCGGCCGTCGTCGTCGAGTCATGCCGCTCGCATGATTCCCATCGAGAACCGCCGCCGCCGATTTGTCGCGGATTTTCATCCCGTCCCATATGTCGGACGTCGTAGAAGCCGAGAAGCGGCTGAAAATCGTGCTCGTGGGTGACTCCGGTGCTGGCAAAGTGAGTTTCACACGTCCGAGCGATCGAAAGTGTGCGAGTCGCGCGTCGAGGTGATTGATCCCTTCCTTCGTCATCGTTTTCGTACTCGAAAAGCCGACGAAACAACGCGTGCTGTTCGTTCACTTAAATTTGTTTGCCGATTGCCATGGTGAAAATTGAACGAGATACCCTTTCAACAGGTGACGGTAATCCTCGTTGTGTTTCGTGTTGTTGAATTTTCTTCTTAAAAAAAAGAAAACAACGCGCGTAAGAAAAATCGCTCGATTTTTTTCCGTGAATATTTATACAATCGCATACTTACGTAGACGCGCTGTTACACAAAATATTGCAAATTTTCTATAATCATGATGATTGTGTTTTATATAGTTGAATATATAAATATATATAGTTTGTTCTTTTTTATAATAAATATGTTTGCGTTGTACCCGCGCTCGGAGATTGTGGATTAATGATGAACGTAATAACGCGAGTTCAGATCGATGAAAGCTCTGACCACGAGACTTCGTGTTTCCGGATCCACCGGGGAGATTCTCGCAACATGCAATGTCTGCGGTTACGCTGTTCTCCGCTTTGTCAATGATATGACAAATAAGGCCAATCGGGGCAAGCACAAATATTCTGATCGATGATTTTTGCATCAAATAAGACGAACTATGTAGGTCAAGCGTGAATTTATTAACCTTTTAAGTTTTGTTACTTGCGCATCACACACTGAACGACGCTCGACGTGAAGAAGAAAAATCTGATGTATCAAAAATATAATAATATAAAATTTGCTCATCTATATATAAATTAATATAAATTAAAATAAATTAAAATAAATATTTTACTCTCATAAAATGGAAATTCTTTACTTGTTTCGAATTCGAATTTTTAATTTTGAAAAGATGATTGTATGTAGCTTCAAGAATTTTCAAAGAACAAATGAATTTTGGCTATTGAAGCAATAACACTGTTGTTGGAGTGTATATGTTTATGTACTTTGTATATGTTAACAAACGGATTTAAACATATACACTCCAACAACAGTGTTATTGCTTCAATAGTCCAAATTCATTTGTTCTTTTAATTTTGAAATTTATTTCTCGTCCGAGTTGTCGGTTTCTTCTGATTACTGTGTAACGGTATTGATTACATCAATCACATCCAAGTAATACCTTTGTTATTATCCTGACCGCGCGACGCCTGTCATTTTCGTTAGTTGAGAAAGAATTATTGTTTAGACTAGCATCGTCCAGAAGTTTTGCAACAACGATTTTACCAGACAGTACGTGCCCACCTCGGGCATCGACTTCTTCCTGAAGAACATTACTATTGGTTGTTACAAAAATGTCAATTTACATTTGTGGGACGTGGGCGGGCTCGCATTGCACGGCAACATGTTGGACAAATACGTTTTCGGAGCGCACGTAAGATCCGCAATACAAATTTTTTTGTGTTTGTGAAATTCTTTCGCGCGTTCTTATCGTGTGGATAATCTCGAAATTTATTTCTTTGTAAAATCACAGATTATTCTTTTGGTGTACGACGTCACGAACAGCTCGAGTTTTGAGATTTTAGAAGAATGGCTTAGTCAGATCAAGAATTTTATCGACGCTTATGACGAACCGCCTTTGATAGCGATTGTGGGTAACAAATGCGATATGGAACATCAGAGAACGGTCAAGAGGGACAGGTCGCATCGATTCGCCGCGGAAAATGGATTTCCGTGTTACGACATGTCGGCGAGAACGGGTGAATCGGTAATTCTTATCTTAAAAAAAACAAATGATAGAAGCATACGCGCGCGCATTTTTCGTTTCTACGAAAATAAAAATCGTTTTGACGTTTTTTGTTTTAGATACAAACGTCGTTTAAAGATTTTATTGTAATATTTTTTGCAGGTGTCTCTGTCTATAGCAACCCTAGTGGCACAGATCCTGGGTGTCCGATTGACGAGAACGGACCAGGACTTTCACAAGCCCATTATTATCGCCGAAATCGGTGATACGGTAGACATAAATTCGATACACAAGGTCGTGAAAAGAATTCCGAATAAGAAGCAACATCCGATCGCATTTCATTCTCACTTTCCTGCTTCGAAATCCGCGGTGTGCGCGTTGCAATAATCATTTCCCGCTCTTTTCACAACACACTTTTTATTACAAATGTAAAAACAACGATAATATTATTACATGTAATTGAGTTTTATCAAACGTAAAAATTCAACAAGAATTATACCGCGATATGCAATAATAGATAATAAAAAATTTTCATACACGATGTCGGACAATATTTAGATACTACATTGAAATGTATTACGTGCGACACACAAAGTACAATATTTAAACAATTCATTTTGTACGTGTGCATAAACTGTACTGAAAATTTATATATATACACACAATATATAAATAAAAATAAAAATCATATTTGTATAGAGTGGGACCAACAATCTTCTTTTGTGTAGATTTAAGAACAGATTTTTATTGATCACATTTTCCTAATCGTAGCAATATATTGTTATACATACAACATAGATTTATATTAATTGCATAAAGCCAAAAAACGTGTATCTAGGAGCATCGCGTCGACGTAATAAACCAACATACATATATCTATATTTATTGTATATTTATACAACAATGTATCGATAGTTATAAAATAAGTATATATTATGTCATGTCATGTTTTTTAGGAAAATCTAATCACTTTCCTCGAGAGAGAAAAGAATGTGTACAAACACATTGCGTGTTATAATATTTCATTTTATGTCTTATATTGATGTAAAGCAGCCAATCATCCGCTTATGCATGTATATGGCACAAAACGTTATTCACTTAGGCTAAACTTGCCGAACACAATTTAAATTAGATATATGAAAATTAATATATGTATATATAATATATATATATATATATAGTAATTTTTTTTTTTATTGTTACTATATCAAAGAACACATCAGAATAAAATTTTACCTATTCTATTTTATTTATATTTTATTATATTTATATGTTATTATTTCTAGCAAACAAACGTTTATATTTATATAAACTAACAATCATATTTATTTGGTTATTTACAATTAGAAAATACATGTAGGAAGGGCAATCTGTGTGCGTCCATGGTAAAAAGGAGAATTTCATATAATATATATATATATCTATAAAATCTATATTGCATGTTAAATTACGTATCTATATGTAACAAAATTCAAAATAATACTCTTAATAAATTGTTCAACAATTTATTTGTTCGAATGCTGCAAGTCAGGATGCTCGTTTGTTATAATTTGTCAAAACATCTATAATCTATAGCTTAAGTGGAAAACTAGTAATATTCATAAGTCGAGAACACTTATGAAAACACTACTGTTATTCTTCTTCCTAAATAATTATATATTCCCGAGAGATATAAATGAAACGGTATATTCTTGAGATATACATATAAATAATATTTACTAACGACATACGGACGGTGCAGTTATAATATTATTTGATTGTTTTTTTTTTTTTTTTTTATCAAATTACAAATTATCACATTCTGTACAACGATTCAAGATGGAATATTACAAGTTCGCGTTATCATATATTACGTTTCACTGATTATCCGCGCGTCGCATTTTTATAGAATAATATTCTAAAAAATCTCTCATGTTGGTTTTTTTTTGTTCTCATTTTTGTTCTTTTAACATTCTCAGTCTATTTGTATCATTGTCGAGAATATAATCGAATATTCTTGCCTGCTTTGAAAAAAAAGTACCATTTCTCCACTATAAATCAGATTTCACGAGCGGTCTTCTCGGCCACGTATTTTTCTCCAAGAGTTTCTCTTTCACTTCCCACAACTGATTGAGCTTTTCACTCAGAGGCGCGATGTATGTGTCAAGCCACTCTTGTATCGTATAATTGTCGTAAATGTCCTCCATAGCCGTGCGCATTTCCTTCTCGATGTACATTATCTCCATTCTGTATCTATCCAAGTCGATAACTGCTCGTTCGACGTAACTGGGACTCGCAAACGAATACTTTATATTGTACGGTTTCAACCATCCTTTATAAGTGTTGTCCTGCTCCATTTTCGTCACGTCCTGCGTCAAAGAGTAGAGACGTAAAACGCTGGCGTACACCGACGATCCGTGAAAACCGCACTTGGTCCAACCGTACTGAGGTTCCGGTACGGTTAAAGAAATGATGCCGTCGCATTGCAAAATTTCGGCTACGTGATTAGGTAATTCCAGAAAGCTGTTCAGATACGACGTTTGTAGCACGGCTAAATTAACGGCGAGAGAAGGTATTCCGACTGGTAGCAATTCGCAAAGAACACTGAAGTGATCGTATCTCTGCCACCCGGTCAACATCACGCCTTTGAATGTGATCTGACTGGAATATCGCTGAATTATCTCTAACCAGCGAAGATGATTTTCCATGTGATACGAAATATCCGTGTAATATCTGTCCGGTGAAGTAGCGCCTTTGAACGCCGTCGCCACCCAAACTTGCTTCCAGACTGTGGCGTAACTTTCCCAAAGCTGATCCGTCAACGTCATACCAGGATCGGCGGTGTACTTCCAGACAACCGGCTCTATCATTGAGTGCAAACCTCTGTCGATAATTTCCTGCGGCGATATTTCACGAAATTCATCATCCCACATGAGCACAGTCAGATCCGGATATTTTTCTTTGATATACTTGACCACAGTAGACACGTGATCGAGAAACAATTGCCGTTTGCTCCATTGTTTCTTAGCCATAACGTCCAAGCATCTGGAACATTCTCCTATTTGATAAACCTCATCAGCACCAATATGCAGATATTTGGAAGCCGGGTGTGTGGATACAACTTGATTTATCATTTCGTATATCAGTGGAAGCGTTTTGTTGTGAGTAGGACATAATACTTGTGGATAATGCGGAACCTCTCTCAGATCTTTGTATCTGTCTAGTTTGAGAACAAACTCCATGTGACCGAAAGTTTGCACCAATGGTATGACGATCAACTGATTTTTCCTAGCTAGATTTTGCATTTGCGCAATATCTTTCCTAGAGTAAGCATTATTGGCACGGATGTCCTCGATACTATCCGCAAAGGGAAACATGTCCTCGTATTCAACAAGCACACCAGTGGCACCTAGCTTCTTGAGTAGAGGAAATAGGTTACTGTAGTAGCTCACCTTTGGCGGAGCACCTTTCAGATCCAGATGGACAATCTTGTGACCTTTGTAGAGTGGAGCGCCAAACATCTTGTCGTTGGTCAGCTTCTTCCTGCCGTTTTTCCAGTTCTTCATTATCTGTTCCTCGGCCTGCAAAGCGCCACGAGGATTGTCGATATCGTCGCCCAACGAGAATCCATTCTCCGCGCGCACCTGGGCGCCGTTCTTGTTTGACGTAATCTCGTCAACTTCGTTGCTCAATACATGATATATGACGACCAGCAGAATCGAGCTGATCGTCAAAATCACCATCAGAGACGCTCGACCTCGTAGACGCGTCATGACGTCGTGGATCCGCGCGAGCTGTGAACAACTTCGTGGAAGTGGAGAGTTTTATCGCGTCGGCACGTCCATCGTCCGTGAGTTGCGCGATCTCGCGTCTAGACAACCATCGTTTGTTGAATCAGATGTATTTATTATTGTTGAATAATGTGGAGCGTTTAATCGTACACGCTCATTAAAATCGCGTTCTCTCACCTTTTCGGAAGATCGTTGTTCTCGCAAACGGTTGAAGAGGACGCGCTAACGTGGAAGATTTTCAAGTGGAAGATCAGAACGAGTCGCAAAATCGAGACTCGTCGGACTAATGTCGTTAATTGAATTCTTAAAGAGCGTTTCTTAAAGAGAGGCGGCTATATAGAAAACGGATCACGGTCGGTCGGATTTGTGCGGACAGGCGCACAAAAACAACAGATGTCTGTTTTTAGCAACTGCACCCCCTGCACTTTTCTCGCTCCTCTTTCCCCTTCTTTAAACAATCGACCGTATAAATCTCTTGGGCTGCGGTCCGTTTCATGCTTAATCGCGCATTTATCTGTAGTATATGTCACGTATACTATAGATAAATGTGCGCTTAAGCATGAAACGGACCGCAGCCTTGTAAGTGCAAAAAGTGTGACGCGCGCTACAGTATGAGCGTACATGTAATCTTTTTGGATTCTATTGCAGACGTGTTGATTTGTTTAGCCAAAGTTTGTTCTGCTTTCCTTTTTAAAGAACATTGTGGATCTAATTCTTTTTTTTGTTCGAACGACGAAGTCAGAGTTGATACATCCAATAAAATATTTTCTTCAGTTTTGTTCACAGGTGATTTTGTCGCTTCGACATATCGTTTTGTTTTTGATTCACTACTAGACGAAATAGTCTTAGGTGATTTCTTACTCTTCTTATTTTTATTGATCTTAAGTCCTTTAGTAACATCAGTAATTTTTATTTTTACCGAGTTCATCTTATATGCATCTTCTTTATCATTCTCTTCATTCACATCTTCTTCATTGTTACTTTTTATACAGTGTTCTATAATTTTGCACGTTTGTTGATCATAGTTTGCTTCTTTCTTCTCAAATTCATTATCTTTTATCATATATTGTTCTTCACTCTCGATGTCTTTTTTAATCTTTTTTGTTTAAATTTCTTTAAACAAAAAAGATTAAAAGAAAATAAAGAATATTGTCTAGACACATTGTCAGAAAAAAAGAAAGAAGTAGAAAGGACTGCGGAATCGAAACCTGAAATTTCAAAATTAAAATCTGATAAAAAAGTAAAATCTGGCAAACTACAATTACATAATATTATGTTACACAGTAATAGATCAAAATCTAGTTTTGAAGCACAAGATAAAGCTTTAAAAGATATACATACTACAAATTGCATTACAGCTAATGAAGAATTGAAGAAGATAAAAAAAAGAAAATTACAAGATATTGAAACTAATGAAGATCAAGATAAAAACGAGATACCTGTCAAAAAAAAGAAAAAAGAAGGAAAGATAAAAGAAAAGAGTGGCCTGTCATCATCGACAGAAACTCTGAATCGACTTCCAATTAGTGTGATTGTGAATCTTGCAGACGTGCCAAAAAAAAAGAGACAAAAAATTTCACGAGACAAAGAACAAGTAACACCAAAAAATATGGAGAAGTTGATAAAAATAACTATCCCATTTCTTAAAAGTTATGTAACTATAACGTATCTCGAATCAGTATAATAGTAAGTAAGCTTAAAGAACCATAATCCAAATTAATAATTTTTGGAAGCTCGATTCAGTTCTCGCCGATCAACCAGAAAACTCGGTTGAAGATGACCGGCCCGGAAAAAATCCTTAAGAGGTTGTGAGCGGATTCGAACTCGGGACCTCCGGGTTCGCAGCCCCTGCACTCAGGCCGCGAGACCACTGGGCCGGTCAATCAATATTTATATTACTCGTCTATTGTACACAACGCGTCACTGAATCGCGGAAAACGCGCGGGAATCGGGGGGCAAGCGGGGGGGTTGCTCGTAGCGCCAACGAGCGCCGTGCGAACTAACTAGTAGCAATCGGTTGTCCACAACTACGTCGTGTCGATAATGTAACTGCTCTTCCTTCCTATTTTCTTCTCAAAACGTAAAACTATTGGCCAATTACTTAATATTTAACGTTGA
>NW_018020848.1:1543-22170 GCF_002006095.1 Pseudomyrmex gracilis | reverse complement strand
AGTTACATTATCGACACGACGTAGTTGTGGACAACCGATTGCTACTAGTTAGTTCGCACGGCGCTCATTGGCGCTACGAGCAACCGCCCCGCTTGCCCCCCGATCCCCGCGCCTATTCCGCGATTCAGTGACGCGTTGTGTACGTGTATAAAAACACAGAAAATGTTATTGCATAGATCAATTCTTTCGTGTTTATCCGATAAATAATGATCTTTTAGACATCATGGGAGTGCAAGACAGAGAACGCCTCTTGACGGACGCCATTCCATGTTATAACACGAAATTCGTGCACAGCAAATGACCGAAATATTTATAGAAACGAAATGATTATACGTGCGTGAGATGTTTGTGAAATTGCAATAAAAAATTGGATTCGATAAAATGAACGAGTAACGTTTATATGCATATATTTTTATACGCATATATAGAATATATAAATTTTGTTTACCTCATATGCGTTGACTTGTTTGTTGCACACACACATTTTGACAAAAAAGTATTGGCATTCTTGAACGTCGGAAAGCGACGTTGGTCCCCCGGCTGGTGCGTGTAAAAGTCATTTATTGCGCCGAAGTTGCGACAACGTTACACTCGCGATCGTACGCGCGCGATAATACTTGACAACAAACGTCCGTCTTTTTTTGTGCGCAACACTTATGCGATTCTCGCGGGACGATTTCACCGTACACGAAAATTCCAAAACAAAACGCGCATCACGAGTGATTTGAACACAGTTCCGTCATTTGCCGCGGCATACTTCAATACGACCCGTGGCTGCGCGCGTTCCGATATATATCGGGTGCGTTCGGACAACTCAACGGTTGAGAGTATCATCACTTATGACAGGACTATTCTTCCAAATCTGCTTTCGGTTCCAAAAGTACGATCCAATCGGAAGTGATTATCTCTCAACCGTTGTGCAACCGTTGAGTTGTCTCGGTTGTCTCTGAACGCACCCATTTGCTCACGTACTAAAAATCTATACTTCGCGTAACACGCCCTATAGATTTTCGGTACCGACAACTGAGGGCGACGTCCCATTGAGCGGAAATATATAGCGGAACGGAATGTGCGGAACCAGCTCGACCAATCATAGCCATTCCGTTTTCTTTCCTTCGCTTTTTCTGTGGTTACGATTGGTCGAGCTGGTTCCGCACATTCCGTTCCGCTATAGATTTCCGCTCAATGGGAACATCGCCCTGACAGTAAATTTCGGAACGCGGCCGTTATTATTGCATATTTCGACAATTGCGATATATCGATTAATTACATTTTATCGACTATTTCATCGACTTCGATCGCAACAACGGAAACGCAATTTGTACGTTTGAAACTTGAAAGCTTTGTTAATTGCGTCGTACTTTTATTCGAACAAGAAAGAAGAATAATATTGTGAGTATTTCGCACGCGATATGCTTTGCGTTCGGATGATTGATCGCAACGATTTTTCATACTTTCAGTTTGTTTTGAAGTGGAATGCAAAATTGTGAATTTTTACAGGCGGAATTATAACCTCTCCCAGAGTGAATACACCTCTCCCAGAGTGAATACACACTCAAATGGATCATAGTAGCAAAGCTGAGGTATATAAATACAAATTTAAATGATACGAAAAATCATTAGTTATAGTGTTTGTGTGTTATTCAGTTATCAACGCAGCAGTTTAATTTTATTTTTTTATAAGCTAAAGAAAATCACAAATAAATTTTTTGACAGACCACATTTGGAGATCTTGAAGTGGATGAGCGATTCCAGAAGCTAAAACGTTCCTTGAAACTGGCAATGTTGAAAACAAACCGCAGAAAGATGTCTGAGGAAGAAACTGATACACGTATGTCCCTACCTGGTCTTTCATCCATCGATGGAGATGCATTTAATTCAAGTTGCACAACTTGGTGTCCACCTTCTTTGAAGAGTGACGTCTTGGCTTCCAGCAACAATTTAAAGAATTTACTTTTGAAAAAACCAAGTTTTTATAACACTAATCAAAAACAAATAGTCACTTCTAGTGTTAAACAATATGACGTTAAGCACAAAAATGACATTGATAGACTTATTATGCCACCACCAGAAACACCTGTGGTTTGTCATGGCTCTAAAAAGCCAATGAATACATTGTCAAATTGTGAAAATACAGCACCCGTCATACTTGATAGTTCTGTTCAGTCTTCTGCTGCAAATACTTTTCCTTCAAAGAGCACTTTTACTGGGATGTCTTCTGGTACAAATAGTGATAAGGAGCACTTGAATACCGATAGAGTGTTTTCAAATTGGAAAGTTATGTTGGACAAGCAGCTTGAATTAAGAATCAAAGGAACATTAAAATGGTGAGTGCTACAAAATATATTCTGCATATAATATTTATTATTAGTTTTCTTCTAAATCTTAATATTTATTTTGTTCATACCAGTGGAAGTCGTGTATATAGCAAACCTATTATAAGAAGATACAATACCAAATGTGTTGAATCCAAATTCAAATACAAATATCATCTTGAAGGAAATATTGTTGATGAAAGAAATGGTATATATAAATTTATGAGCTATAATGAGATATAAGTTTATGTTTTATATCAGTATTGTACATTCCTTTACTTTTTACACAGATTTACCAGATTACATTCGTGGAAAATTTTACAATGGCTTTCCTGATGATTGGGAGAACGTTTATCAGGTTTGGAGAATGTACTTCACTCAAGGATGTCCTGTGACATTTCACTGGCCTACTCCCATTACTGACAGTGATGACGATTTAATAAGTGAAGTTACAGATTTCGCTTACGCATGCAAAAATAAAAACAAAGTTGTTTCTACAGCAGAACGTTACAAATCTGCAGAATGTACCAGAATACTTGAAAAGTCGATTAATAAATCGCCAGAAGAAAAAAAACAGTATCATAACCACTCCGATCATTATCAACAAAGCAACAGAAACACTTCTGTAGTTTCAAAGCCCATTTCCGAATTCAAAGAAAAAGAAGTTTCCGTTGCACAAACAAATTTAGTTGATATCGGAAGTGATAATCAATTGAATCCGAATTTTTCATCTGAATTTGTCATTAGAAAAATACGTTATTTAAAAAATTTTCTTCAAGAAGACCAGATGAATATTATTATTAACAATCTGGAACATAAAAATTGTTCTCCCGTCTATGTTAATAAAGTTCTTGAAGTATTAGATAATTTGGATTTTATAACGACTTATAGAACGAAGTCAAATTGTGATGAGAACTCGGTAGTCTCGGCAAGTTGCGATACATCCAAGTCAGAAGTGATATTACAGCAGAGTTTAATGCGAAATGACAACCGAGCAAATATTGATAAGTGTGAAAATAAACTGACGGAACAGAAAAATTGTAGATATTCTAACGACTACGAAAATCAAATTATTCACACGTCAAATTATTCATCAAACGAACCAGAATACGACAATAATGACAACTCAGATCAATCAGAAAGCATGTATTTGGGTGTACCTAAAGTATCGTTTGAACAAGTTTTAAAAACTAAAGAATCACTTGGAAAAACTTACAAACGCAGAGAGAGGAAGAGAAAAGTTTATACGGATCTTCAAAAGAACGCGGCAAATGCGCAGAGCGACACCGAAAATTTGAGATGGAGGTCTGTTCGAACTTTATTTAATAACTCTAAACAAGATTTGGTTTCCGAATCTTGCGTTAGTGTCACAGAAGATGAAATAGAAGTTATCGATATGAGAAGAGATCACGAAACGGAACTTGTTCACAAACAGCAAGAAACAAGGCAAAAACAAACAATTTTCTCCAATCGTCAAGAAAATGTTGGGAAAAATGTGATTGATACATATAGAAAAAACAAACCTGAAAAGCACACAGAAGATGTGCAATGTTACAATCCGTTCCAAGTACGAAGAAGTAACGAGTTTATTTTTGTACAAGAAGAACCAAAATCTTCGCACAAAGTTAAAAAAAATGCGCAGTTTATTCCGGATATCGACTATCAGACCGACAAATCTGATCTCGATGCTGTGAATGTAGACACTTATATGAAAAAACCAATTAGAAGTGCGACATTGGTATCGCGCGTTAGTTCGGATCAAGAAAGTGTAAATACTGAAAACAAAAATAATCTTCTTAAATCTTCTCGCTTCTCTCGAAAATCACATACGGAACTTGCTGTAGAAACAAACGATGAAACTGTTGCGAAAAAGTTAAAACCTACCATAATCAGTTCGGTACCGGTAAATTTAAACTTAAAAATATGCAACACAAGTTCGAAATCTGATCATAATTCGGACGTGAGTATGTTCGTAGACGACCGAGATAAACAATGTGCGAATATTCGATCGACAGAAACAAGTCCCAAGAAGATATCTATACCGCC
Source organism: Pseudomyrmex gracilis (assembly GCF_002006095.1). Lineage (NCBI taxonomy): Eukaryota > Metazoa > Arthropoda > Insecta > Hymenoptera > Formicidae > Pseudomyrmex > Pseudomyrmex gracilis. Next base: position 17,809 of record NW_018020848.1, on the reverse strand, counting down.
AACCGTATCTACAAATAATATTCGCTCTAAAACGACAAACGACGGTAGAAAAGAGATTCGTTCGATAACTAGTGACAAAAAAGAAACAAGTACGAATTCAACAAAGTCGGTGACAAATCAAGATGGATATTCGACAAATAAAAAAAAAGAAACGAACGGTATAAATTCCATTTCTTCGATGAGATCGATAAAAAATCAAAATGAAATCTCCAAAAATGTTGAAACCGGACCTCGCAACACTAAAAAGCTCACTGCATGGCTGCCCAAAGTAATATGTCACCCGCAATCAAAACATGAGTTGGGCTTGATTTTCGAAGGAAAACTGCTCAAGTTAGTTCGATATATATATATATAAGCAGAATACTTAATGCGGTGATAATTATTATTGAACATTATTTTGCTCTTTTTAATTTACTTTATAATTCAGCAATATTAAAGTACTTTTTTTTTTTTTTAACAGCGAGGCTGATCACGTTGTACACAGGAAGTTTTCGACTGGCGTTGTGCTAAAACGATTGTCAGCAAAACTGATCGAAACGGTGGATCATCAATTTTATGAACTCTATGGTTCTTTCAACGACAGCAAGCACAGTACAGTATTAAAAAAATCTAGCAAAAATAATACTATACGATAAATGTTCATCGGTTAATAAATTTTGCTCTCTCTCTCGCTTGTATTTAGATTTTCCCAAAGAACTCGCGAGACTATGTCGTAACGGATGTCCTAACAAAATCGAAGAATTTTGTTTGACGTGGAAAATGTTACTAAATGGTACACGAATTTTTCAAAAGTTTTTCTTATTTCTAATAGATATGTTGAAAAACATATTGCGTTCTTCGTATGTTGAGCATTCACATATATACTCCATTTCCAGATAACATGCAGAAAGTTACCACCGAAACATTTCACGAAACTTCGGTGGATTTATTGAATACCGCTGTTAGTTCACGAGGCCGTAAACTCTTACCACCGTTAAGTTACTGGACAGGTAAATTATAAGTAAACGGATTGTAATATAGTAGAAATAAAATATTAAAGCAAAAAAATAAGATAGAATAAATAGTGCGGTAAATAAATTTAATAAATTTCATATTTATATATATATACCAGAAAGAAGCAATAGTGTTTTTATTTACTGTGTAATTTTCTGCGTAGGCGAACGAATATCGTTAAAAGATAATAACCTAGTTTATAATCCAGGCAATTCAAATGACTCGTTAGTTTCGCTGAGTGAGAGATCAAAAACGGCATCGGTAAATTTATTATAAAATAATTAAGAATGAATCTTAAAATAATTTTTTTTGACGTTTTCATTTTTATATGTGCGTTTTTTTTTATGCTCTGCAAATTACTTAGAGTATTGAGGAAAAGGAGAAATCAAGAGCGGAATTAAAAAAACCAACAAAAAAACAAGATGTTAATAGGCAGCAAGTTTCGCCTAAATCAAATACAGTCTCTGACATAAAGAAAGATCCAGTAAGTTTATATATATATATAAATGATTACATATAAATATTTATATATATATATTTATTAGCAAATTGAACTTTGTACGAATTATATTATTTCAATACGCAGACAGTCATCAGTGGAAAACCACAATCTTCCGGCAAAACAAATACTTCTTCTACTACTTCTAAAAGAAAAAATAATACGAGGAGATCCGCGATTAATGGTAAACAACGAATAATGCGACAATTGACGTATTCGATATCTACTTCCAGCGAAGAAGAACAAGAATCACCGCTAAAGGTTTAAACTTTGAGCCATTTTTTTTTTCATACATATAAGTAAAAACTAATTTTTGTGAATACTTATTTATTGTAATTTTATTGTTTTGCAGCGAGCGCGCAGTTCTCGATCTGGCATAAATGCAAATGCGCTCTCACGAGTACAAACAAGTATCAAAACTCGACAGAATAAACAGACATCCTCAAGCAGTACCGTACGGTAGGCAGCACGAAATTCCACGTAATTTCCACTTCTTTTATTTAAACGATATTTATATCGCTTTGACCGATGCAATGTTTTACGTGATTTCCTTTATTGATTTTAGTCATGGCAAAGTTTCACCAACGAGAAAATCTGGTTACGAAGTAACGTGTGTTTATTACAAAAATGTTCAGTTGTCCGAAGATTTTTTATCGGAGGATCAAGCATCGATCGTGTAATCTCAGGTGTGATATCAAACATTTATTTTTGTAGTATTAATACGTAGTATTTATAATAACAGATACTCATAAAAGAAATGTTTATTTTTCTACATGTATATTCTCGTTGTACTCCTATACTATTATTTATATTATATACAATATACTGTACTGTTGTAAGTTATATTGTTGCAAGTAAAAATATTTTCTTACTTTAGTCTACCGTTTAGTCTACTGTTTAGTCTAATCTTTATGTTTGGATGTATATTTACCTGATCTTTAAAAAGTTAAAAGAATATGAGAAAGATGAATCTCGTTCCAAGCTTTTTTTTACGACAACATATTTAATTCAGTTATTATTGTGATTTACATATTCAAAAAGTGAGAGGAAAAAGCAAAGTTGTAAATAAATAAAATTTACAAATAAATTGCCAATGTGTTTATTTTACTATTTTAACAACTGTATAAATTGTATATAAGAAATACCGCCTACCCTAAGTCAGGATACAAGAAAAAATTCATCAGAGGATGCGTATTTAACTAAGTGTCACATATAGTCGATACAGATTCACGTATATAGTTATTTTTTATATTTTGTACAAAAAAATCTCTATTTCTATAAATAAAAATGTTGAATAGAGTTCATAAATTGAAGTGAGTAGAGATTTTTTTCAAATAACACGTATCGTATAAAAAAATTTTAATATATAGGTGTTTTTGTTAAAAAAAAGAAAAATTGTGTGTATAAAGACTGTTAGAGTATACGCTAGAGTGTAATAAAATTTTCCGGAAAAAAGACCGTAAAGCATCGTGTCCGCATCGAGTAACTGCTCGTGTGCTAGGTAGTAATTGGAGAGAAAACGCGTCAAAAAGAGAAAAAAACGTACATGGAAAAGAAAAGTACCGTGTCTTCCCTTCGGAAAGCTTTATTATATCCTAGTGTACATAGGGGCATGCATTATATTCACATTTGTGAAACGCACTTGTACCTACTGCTATTATGATGAGTTTATAGCACTCAGTTTTTTTTCTATATGTGTACGTACTGCAAACATGTCGACGACACCTACGAAAAATGTGTCAACTGCCCCTTTGAGTATGATTTTTTTTATTTATGATTACCTTGATACTCTACCATGTCACTATTGTATCTCAAAACGATGTTGTAACTTTACTTGATTGTAATAACATTGGTTTTTTAAATAATTTTTTAATTTCTTAAAAGTTTTGTGAATTCAAAACAAATTTATTATTACAAAAAAAAGAAAAAAATATAAATTAATTCTTCTGTAATCAAAGTGGCAGTTTCATATTATTTTTATATATTTTTTATTGGTGTCGTCAAGATGAGTAAAAAATCAAAAAAATAATCAAATATAACATTGAGTGTAGATTTTCTATATATATAACTTTTTTATATACATTGTAAAAGATAATCGCGAAGAGGAGCAGATTTTGTGTCCGCGAAAAGACGATTGCATAGTGCGCCACAACAATTTACATGATATGACGATCTCTCAATTAACGTCATTTCTTTCTTCTAAACATAAATAAAACTTCGCGTACAAAAAAAAAAAAATAGGAAGCACAATATATGATATACACATGCAGATAATCTATGTAACTAATATAAATATTGTTATATTGTTTTATATACTATATTGTGTGATATATATATAGTATATAAAATTATATACACTATATTATATATTACAAGAGATCCCAAATCCAACACATAATACGACACGACGATAGAGAAGTTTTTTAGATTAATGGGCAATTGTTTCTTTTTTAAAAAGAAATAGAACAATCGGTATAATTTCAAAGTTGCATAACTGAGAAAAAGACTGCTCTTTATGAATTTAAGCACCGGTGAGCCAAATACATAATAGATATATGTATGATGTGCAATTTCAAAATTACTAATAAGCTGTCTATTTTGCGAAGAAACCAATTGATTTTAAATCAGCTGTAAGATCTATTATTAAAAGAATCCGCAGTGATTTTGAGATACCCTGTAAACGTATAAAGAAAAGACGGAATGAAATAAACCGCGTGAAGTAAAATGGATCAGTTACTATATAATTTATATGTATGCAGTTACTGCTGCTATTATTTTTGACTTACTCTGTCGTAAAACGTGACCAGTTTAATTTATAGAATTTATTATATATAAAACTGGAAATATATACACATTCATTCTACTTAATTGTGAAATTAATTTATAAAAAATGCTTTCATAACGTTAAAAATTAATAAATGTTTCCAATCGCGCTACTATTTTCCACTAAATTAAAACATGTCTCGAAGATGTTAAGTAATTAGTGGCAACTAGACACATTGTTAATATAAAACCATTTTAGTTTCAATCAAAATAAAATGTGTATCTCCAATTTTATGTAATAAATTTTTCTGTTAATTAAACTCATGTTTTTTCTTCTTTGACATACGTACATCAGTGGTCTTACTATATATTCCTATTTTTCATCTTGTTTTCTAATTTTGAGAAATCAACATCCCATTTTCCATTTTACTACCTAATTTTATTTATTTCCGACAGATAATATTATTGACAAGATAAATATAGAAACTGGTCCTTTTTATTTCTATTTCGCGATTTATTTCACATCTTGCTCTTTTTTCCTATATACAGGGTGGGGCACTAACTCTGTCTACCTAGAATATCTCCGCTATTTTTAGAGATATGAAAATATTGCAATTACAAAAGTTGTATGGTATCAAGAGAGCTATAAGATGCTACTAATAATTTTTTCGTGGGTAGAGGCGCTTCGGAGATTTCAAGGTCACCTCTATTTTTTTAAATGGCATGCTATACTTTTTTTATCCCTAGTGCAATAGCNAATATTCAAACAATTTCAACGACCTATAACACAAGATCATTCGGTCATTAAATAAAAGAGTAAAATGATTCTTACGTCATGAGTGGTGCTCGAAATGATGTCCGTTTACATCGATGCAACGCTGCAAACGTTGAATTCCTGAAGCACGTGCACTTCTTAATATTGCATAATATGCATTACTTGCATAATATGCATTATTGGTCGGTTGAGAATCCGCACTGGTTAAGAGAAGTTGAACATCAACGACAAGTGACTTCAAATAACAAATTGGAAAAATGAAATAGAAAAATTGAACCAAAGAAAATTTCTGAAAAATGAAATAGAAACTGACGTTAGAAACTGAGAGAAGTGCAAAACCACATTAACAGAACATAAAATAACACTAGAAAATGTTGACAAAATTACGACAAAACTAAGAAAGTGGCGCAACGCTCTTGCGCATTCAAATCGCCCGATAACACTAGTTGTTATCGACACAAAAAATTAGATAGATTAGGAATTGCATAAGCTGAAATTAATAATTAGCGCCTTTCACACTAACAACATTAAAATGTTTTAAATTAAATATGACAAAAAGTTAAATATTGTAAATGTTATTTTTCTGTTAATTTTTCTGACGAGCATCACAAGTATTGATCAATCGATGTCGTCTCGGTTTTTTTAAGGACTTCACGCCGGGCGAATGACTCGGCAAAGTATTAATACAATAAAATAATCAAATAAAAATCGTGTGCAATGAAATGAACAATGTTCGACGTGTCTTTCGAATATTTTTGGTTTTTTTTTTTATAAACTCCAAGTGATCGCGAGACAAGAAATGTCCGAGTTTTGCTTGTTGGAAAAGTAATATTTGAGAAAGTTTTGTTTGTGAAACAAGATCTAAACGGAGTGGAACAACATCAACAAAGAAACTGAACACATTGAAACGAACTAATTTATAAGGTATGATAATCAGCTTTCTCTGATTGAATAAATCAAGTTTGTGCACTTTGAATAGTTCTCTTTTTGAGAAACTAATATAGATAGTGAAGAATGGAGAAGATATTTTATGGACCTGTTAGGGGGAGAAGAGTTGGGTGAGGTAGAAGAGGAAAACAAGGATACGAGTGAGGGTCAAAGAGGTCCACACATAGGAGAGGAGAGCCTGATAGAGGATGTAAAGGAAGAAGAGATAATAGAGGTGGTAAGAAGAATGAAATGGAAAAAAGCTGCAGGGGTGGACGGGGAATACCTATGGAGGCGTGGAGATTGGGAGGAGAGGCAGTCAAGAAAGGTATATTGGAAATGGTAGGAAAAGTGTGGAAGAAAAGAAGAATCCCGGAGGAGTGGAGGACAAGTATTGTGGTTCCTATATACAAAAGAGGTGACCATAATATGGCTAAAAATTATAGAGGCATTTCGCTGCTATGCACTGCATACGAGATTTACGCGGAATTGATAAGGAACAGATTGGATAGAGCTGTGGAGGATAGGAAGATGTTGCCGGAAACCCAGGCAGGTTTTAGAAAAATGAAAAATGAAATAAAAACTACAAATAACAAATTGGAAAAATGAAATAGAAAAATTGAACCAAAGAAATCTGGAAAATGACAGAATATTGCGGAAGAGCAACGTTCGCAGCGTTGCATCGATGTAAACGGACATCATTTCGAGCACCTCTCATGACGTAAGAATCATTTTACTCTTTTATTTAATGACCGAATGATCTTGCGTTATAGGTCGTTGAAGTTGTTTGAATATTTGCTATTGCACTAGGGATAAAAAAGTATAGCATGCCGTTTAAAAAAATAGAGGTGACCTTGAAATCTCCGAAGCGCCTCCACTCACGAAAAAATTATTAGTAGCATCTTATAGCTCTCTTGATACCATACAACTTTTGTAATTGCAATATTTTCATATCTCTAAAAATAGCGGAGATATTCTAGGTGGACAGAGTTAGTGCCCCACCCTGTATATATATATATGTATATATATATATTTATTTATACTATACACAAACGTACGACGGCAATTCCGTTAGCTCTCGTCGTAGAGAGGAGTACCATCTCCGCTTAGAGACATACTCCGCGGACTAGAATTCGTATGTGGAGTACCCCGTGGTGACTTATATGGCGGATTCCTTGTGGAGGACGGCCTACTCCTTCCAGAAGGTGTCACTCTACCGACCGATTCATCATAGCTACGTGGGGTTCTTCTGGATTCTTCATACTTGGGTGTCGAACCACTAAAGCATATTCAACCATTGATTATAATCAAATATTGCTAAACATACAAAAAAAAAAAAAAACGATACTCACGAAACTCGAGGACCACCCTTTAATCGTGCTGCCCACGCTTCGGCTGCTTTCTTCCAATCCGTCGGATCGCCGGAAGGAGTTGACATAGGTGGCGTGGGTCTGTGAGCGGATCTGTGATGGCCAGGAGTCATCGAAGGCGGCGGCGGATGCATGAAACCTCCCTGATGACTAGGAGTTTGTTGACCGTATCTGGGAGTAGGCTGACCGTGATGTGGCGTATGATGCGGCGTCTGATACGGAGTCATAAATGGAGTTTGGCCAGATGGTGTGTACGGCGTGTTTGGATACGTGTGTACTCCACCGTAACCGCCAGCTCCAGCTGTTCCCGGTGTATGTGGTGGATAGTGATGTGGTGTCTGATTCGCCACTTGAGACAACGAGTGAAGCATATGGTGTGGAAGATTCTGCGCAACTCGCTGTATCGCTTCTTGATTCATTCCTAAAAATAGAATTGATTAAAATAATCATTATATTTTTTTTCTTCTTTGTGATAATGATGATAACGTAGACTTACCACTGATTGCTCCTGGTGTGGCGTAAGGCGTTCTAGAAGTCATTGCGCCACGAGGCGTGCTAGGAGTAGATTGTCCAGGAACTGGATCTCTGAAATGTTCTTTGAACCATCGTAGCATATCACTTACTCTGCCGAATATTTGTCCTCGGAATTTAAAACCTTCAGATGTCACGGTAATGTACTCGTGGCGACAGCGAGTACGAGGTAGATACGACAACAAGAATTTTCCTGGATAAGTCTGTAAACAAAAAAAACAACTTAGTGCAATTCTTAAATTCAGAAAAAAAATCAAATACAAAAAAATTTCTTGAATTTGCCACACGATGCTTGAAACAATCATCGTTTATGCGTTTATTACCTTAGCTGCTGATATTATATAAGGAATTCCACTCGGATTCTCCTTCTTCTGCTCTTTCAATATCTCTTCTGCTTTATCTCTAATTCCCTCTACTTGAGGTTTATAGTACTTGAAGTCCAGTAATTCGGAAGCATAAGCAGCCATGGGATTGACGTGTCGAGCGATAATTTCGTCCAAATCTTCGAACTCTTCGTTACCAATCCACAAACTCTGTCCCAATGAGAAAGCGTTTTCTTTGCCCTCCTCACGAACATCAATGTGCTGTAAAATGTCATCGGTCACTTTCCAGGTGACTGTCAAGTGATCGGCACCTTTACTGCTCGGTCTCACTATCGCTTCGCCCTGCTTCATAGTCTGCATGAGTTTCACAGTTTCGGCGAAACTGATGTTATGGAACGATGGATGGACAATCACACGCTTCACGTAAATCTGCCGCTGTTTTGCTTTCTTCGCGTCTTCTTCTATTTTTATGTCTCTCTGCTCAGCCTCGGTGTCGTAAAACGGATCTCGTTGTGGTCTAAAAAGATGTGCGAAATTATGATTTATATATACAGTAAGTTACACACATGTAAAATATTTTTAGACTAAAGTATTATAAATTTTGTATAAACATTATTATGCTACACCATTTATTTGTTTATGTAATTTACTCACCTCCATTCGTGATTTTTATCAGCAAGGTCGCTGCTCTTGCTGGTGCACTCCACACTAAAACGATCTACCTCGATCTTAATAATGCGACAATGGATGATCTGGCCCATACCGACTCTTTCGCAAGGATTCGCGACGTGTCGATCGGAAAGATTTTTTATGTGAATATAACCCGATATACCGTTGTCTAGTCGCAGCCTCACGCCGGTTGCCTTGCCCGGACACGAACCGGCGTCGAAATGATTCCATACTTCCGACAATTCGGGAAAATCGTTCTTCAAGCAAAACGGACATTGCCACAGGCCGGTCTCTTCGTTACGTACCGGATTTGCTTGATCTAGTTGTTCACCTTGTGGTTTTCTGTGACTGATACCAACCACAGTGGCAAGCACCAACTTGCCAACATAAAAAGTCTCGGGTGTCTCTTTTGTCAAGACGTCGAACAGTTTTTCCGCGCTCGGTGACTGATACGGTACGCGTAGATCTTTGTACCGGCTATTCAACTCGGCTCTGATGTCGTACAGAGTAACGCATTTGTTGCCAAATCCTTGACGCTCAAGTTCTTCCGCGAAAGCATCAAGATCCAAGTCTTTCAGACGTTCTGGCGATTCAAGAATTTCTTCAAGAGCACCGGCAGGATTAGCATCCTCGTCGTCGTACTCTAACGCATCGACCGCCATCTTTCTAGCCCATTCGTAAGTCTCGGGATGTACGCGTGAACCGTCGAGCACTTCCACATACGCCTCAGTGCTGTCACCCAAGCTGTTGGTGTCGATCTTGATAAAACCAGCACTATTGATAAATACCTTCGGTCCCATATGACATGTGGTAACCAATTGCGTTCTGTTCTCTAATCGTTGATTCGATTGCTTCAATACTTTGATCAACGCCTGACCTTTTCGTGGACCCAGACCGCATACAAATTGAACGAGATTACCGCAATATGCCTGTTGAACTGCCTTGTTTACGTCCACGCCGACTTCGTTCACGCGGTTAACGAATTCCAAATACAGATTTTCCAGCAATTCTTCTTTGGGCAGCTGATCTTGCAAAGTATGATATTTCAAACATAGAATCTCCTCGTCTGCCGTACACAACTGCGAGAATTCCACGAGCGGATCTTGCATTCTCCTTGCCAAAGAGATAGCCTGGCGCAACAGCTCTGGATAGTCACGAAATTCCGAAATGCCTTTGTTACTGTTCGAGTAGATCTTTGCCAAATCGTTGTCGCAGATTTCCACCTGAATGTTCGGGAACTGTTCCTCTTCTGCCAAATGGGTAATGCACTCCTTGATATCAGCTGCGATCATCATTGCCTCTCGTGATTCGCCAGCTACCACAATCACGTGAGGCTTTTTGGTGGCTATAAAATTCTTCAACGCCAGAAGATCAGCCTCCTTCAATATCTTCTCGTCTTCGCGATAACTGTTTTTGCGCTTCATCAAATGCGGCAAACGCAAGTAATCCGTGCATTCACCGTCTGCCGCAACTAAACAGGTAAAAGCTGCCTGAGAGTAATCAGGCACGTAAGCCAAACCCATGACGCGCAAACCCTTACTAGTGTCCCATTCTTCATCCTCTTCCTCAGGAAATTCGCAAGTGTACGGCGCGACTTTGATCCAATTGTACATCTTGCGACAGCACGCTCGCATTACGCACTCCTTCGCCTCCGCGATCAAATTCGTACGCAATTCCTTTTTCAAGTGAGGTATCACCATACGATTGAGAGCTATCTCGACACTGCCCACGCGTAACGCGTTCCAGTCCTGAACGAGCTTACTGAACTCATCTCGGCAGTAGAGTTGCTTCATCTCGTCGACATAGTTGCTGCTGGTATTGCCCTCAATACTGTCGCTAAAGGTAATTACGATAAGCTTGTCTTCCTCGGCGATCATTAGATTCAAAAACTGCACCCCCACGAGATCGCGCACCGGCTTGTCTTTCAAATATTTCATCGTGTAGATCGGATGATTCTCATCAATCTCTTTGATACCTTTCTTTGTCGGTTTTATTGAGATCTTGGCGCGTTCCATGTACATCTCGCGCGTGCATTTGCGCACAAGCGGCTCGCGCGCCAACTGAATTGCCACCATTAGCTGAGTTGCTTTCAGCACTTCTTCCGTGGTTTTGAAACGCGCACTGATGTACTCGTTCGCGATCGCCGTAGGTTCGGTCGCTTCCTGATCCACTTCGTGACGCTGATAATTGTCACGCAGATTTTCAGCATAGTGCTCGGGCGTTAGGCCAAACTTCTTCGCTAGCCCGTCCAGGCCGGCCTTGCGACAGATCGAATACGGACCGCCTCTCGATGCCTGTTTCAATTCGTCAACTTCTTCCTCTTCAAGTTCTTCGTCCTCTTCCGGTGGATCCTCGCCGTTCTCTTCCGCTTCAGCGATCTGTTGTTTGCGACGCTGAAGTCTCTCTTCGCGCCGCGCCTCTTTCTCCTTCTTGCGCACGGCCTCCTGCATAGCCGGAATGTCGTTGTTGTAATACAACATAAAGTGATGATAAACGTCGTTGAGTTCCTCGCTCGTTTGTACGTTCTTCAGTCGCTCTATGTCATCGTCCTTTATCACTCTCAAGTTTTCTGGCAACGGTGCATCCGGGTTCTTCATAATCTCATCTAGCTGATAGTTGCGCATCTTTTCGAACAGCTTGAGCAAATTCTCCTTCCGCTGGCGCAGCTGACACCACTTAGCGTCGAACTTATACACCTTCCACAGATCGTTGATATTCAATTCGGGTAGCACGTATTCCTTTCTGTAGAAAGATATAAAGGGAACTTCGAAATGCTGATTGCGCATAAAGTCCAGAGCTTTCTTGATCTTGCCGATGGTCTGCGGTCCCTTACGCGCCCGTTCCTTAGCCTCAGCGTTCAAATGAGCGTCCTGAACGGATATCGTAGGTTTGCAGAATGCTTGTTGATATATCCATTCTGCCTCGTGATCCAGTTCGTCGGAACCTTCCGCAACCGGCGTAACCGGCACGGATCTTAATTGCATTCTTTCCGGTATATCCGTAGTACGTATCTGCAATGAAAAGTTGCGTATGTCGTTAAGTGATAATACTGTAATAAACTTGACTATTGTCAACATCAATAATTGAATGATCGCATCGTACTTCGTTGTCTAAATCAGTGAAGTGACCACGCTTCAATTCGCTAGGCTCGTAAATTTCAAAGATACTCTTCCTCGTGGTCTTTTTCTTCAGCTGCTTCTTAGGCCGTCGTGGACGTTCGGCATCGGCATCCTCGTCCAAGTACTCATCTTCTTCCTCTTCCTCCTCCTCCTCTTCGTAGTCTTCCTCGCCATATTTGCCGAATTCGTCGTAATCAAAATCAACTCCAAAAATATCCTGCGCTTCTTGCAACGCTCTAAATAAAAGAGAAAAAACCTTGTTTCATAAAAATTACAAATTCGTTAAGTTAAAAGCAACAAACCTGTAAAAAAAAAAAAAATAAAAAAAAATAAAATAAACGGATACTATAAATATAAAATTGTGTAACGCAACGTACGCGTCGGAAAATATCAATTTCTTCTTCTTCCTCTTCTCCGCAATAGGTCTGCCATCATCATCAACAATAAAATCATCGGCATCGGTGTATTCACCTTCATCGCTACCTTCTTCAAAAGTTTCTGCTTCGGGCCTGTGACTTCTTTCGCTTCGCCTCTCGTCCTCCTAAAAATAGCATAAAGTAACAAACTGTTGTAATAATGCGTAAACAAATTCAAAATGTAAAACAAAGATATGAACGTAGTATACATACCGTAATAATATCTCTTTCCTAATATAAGTAAGCATGTGGTCAAATGCAAACGTGATATATATATATATATATATGTACACACACACACGCATGTGTTTGTTTAAATACGCCAGTGGTATATGTTACATGCATATGTATATGTAAATATATGTCAATGTATGTCAGTAGAAACAAAAATGATAAAGATTGCTCTTTAGCAAGATACATATTAAAGCGTTATCGAACTCTCGACGATAAATAAGAGAAGCTACGAACAAGTGCAAATTGCAATTCTTATTGTATATCAATATTGTATATTGCATGTGCACACATAAATTTTAACTAAATTATATTAAACAGAAACAAATACACTTGTACTCTTGATTTAGTTTTGCACAACTTACATCTCCAGATCCTTCAAACAACTCATTAGCAATAGCATCTCTTTCTTCGTCAGCTTCTTTTTCCTGCTCCTCCTCCGATTCCTCATCTTGAATTCTTCGAAGACGTTTAAAACGTTTCTATAACAAATAAATATTATTGACACGCCTTCTTCTTTTTAGTGTTTCAGTGTGGAATGTCATGATTTGAGTGAAAAAACATACTCTTTCAAGCTTGACACCTAAATTCTCCTCAATCAAATCATAATCCTCGTCTTCCAAACGATCATCAAAATCTTCATCGTCACTTTTTTTACGCTTTTTATGATGGTCAGAACCATCGCTGTCTTCGCCCTCACTTTCCTCTATGGGATTGTCGTCTATCAGATCTTTCAATTCCTCCCGCAACTGCTCCTCATCATCTATATAATATTTTATGTGTATTATAAATTTTATATTTATATATTTTTAAAAATTCATCACCTTTTTATGTTACAAACAACTAACAATAAGTGATATAAAATGATATAAAAATATATAAGAAAATAGGATAGATATAAAACTATAAACAAATTTAGATATTTTACGTTTGCAAAAAAAGTTTTTACATTCATACTTATTGTTGCTTTATGTAATATAAAACAGAAAAAAGGGGAAAAAATGGTAAAGCTAGGTTCTTCCTGCGTATATTCGTTGTCATAGACTGACATCGATGTATACAACTACAAAACATTCTAACTTTGTTCTATATTTAACAAGGAAAATAAATATATAATGCGTAAAAACATTTGTATCTCTCTGAATCAACTTTGATTTATTACATTTTTTTCCTAGAAAGTCATATAGAAAAGAAGAAAGCAAGATTCGAGATACTTGCAAAATGATATTGTGTCTTTTCCCTAGAAAGCCATATAGAAAAGAAAGAAGATTCGCGATACTTCCAAAATGGTATGTGGACACTGGGTGTGGCAGAGGTTGTGACTATGTGCTACTATGTATTATGAGTACACCTATACATATCTACTGTGTGATGAAATTACTTATCTATTGTTATCTACTGTTTGATGAAATAATTGTTGATTTAGTAGATAGTTAGTTGTTTATTCATTAATTCAAAAGAAAATATAAAATATTTTAGTGATATTTAGAAGTTCAAATAAAACATTAAAAAGACGAAAACATTCAAATAAAATATTAAAAAGATAAAAAATTTATAAATTTAACAATATATTACAAGATTCTTTATTTAACACTTTTACATTTATTAATTTCTTATTTTTTTATTTCCAAAAATTATAAATGGTCAAAGCAATATACTTACAAATTTATTAAATAAAATATTAAAAAGATAAAAAATTTATAAATTTAACAATATATTACAAGATTCTTTATATATTTAACACTTTTACATTTATTAATTTCTTATTTTTTCATTTCCAAAAATTATAAATGGTCAAAGCAATATACTTACAAATTTATTGCGAAACAATTTTTTAAAAAATATAGGAAAAAAATATTTTACGTATAAAAGTATTAAAAAATTAGATCAACCTGGTCTACAACCTATAAAACAAATTATTTTAAAATTTACGAAGAGAAAAGAGCCAGAGAGTTCGCATTGCGCCGTTTTTTAAAGATCATGTATTTACCGAAGAATGTCGCAGGAAAGAGACCATAAGGTTCAATATTGCACATGCAAGTCGTTTCCTACCTTCTTCCTCGTCGTCGCTCTCTTCCACCGTCTTCGGCTTCTTCTTTTGTTTCTCATTTTGACTGAACTCCTCTTCTTCGCCCTGAAAACGTAACGCATTTTGATCGCGTTTCAGAACTCCGTGTATCGTAGCAAAAATCTCGGAGATATCAGTTATCGGCGCGTTACATTAATAAAACTATCGCAGAAGGAAAAAAAAAGAGAGACGAAGAATTACGATAATACTCACCTCACTCACGTCGGCCTCAGAATCCAAATATTCTGCCATGCTCACGATGCCAGAAGAACGTGATAAATTTATCAATACGTCCTTCGCCGTTCTTCAAAGGCATTCGGCCATTTCGGAAGAAACCAGTAGGCCCAGAGATGCCAGTATGCGGACGCTACGCCAGCAACATGCAGCAGCAAGTGGAGGGAGGGGACACGCACACAAGCGAGCAGCCACTCGCCGAGGCGCTGAGCGCACACGTACACGGCTGTTCGCCTGTGTGCGTTTCATCTGTGTATCTCCTCTACTTGCTGGGCTGTGTTCAGTTAAGCAAGATGGAACGAACTAATGGAGGAAATGCAGGAAATACAGGAATTGGAACTAATGAATTCCTATATTTCCTGCATTTCCTACATTAGTTCGTTCCATTTTGCTTAACTGAACACAGAGCTGTGCTCAGTTAAGCAAAATGGAACGAACTAATGGAGGAAATGCAGGAAATACAGGAATTCATTAGTTCCAATTCCTGTATTTCCTGCATTTCCTCCATTAGTTCGTTCCATCTTGCTTAACTGAACACAGCCCTGAGCATGCTGTTAGCGTCCGCAACTGGCATCTCTGCCAGTGGCACACTATCGCGCGCATGCGCGAAGGGCACGTTTTTTTCATGCATATAGGACGTAGGTTTTTTTAGGTCTACGACGGCGCTTGGAAATCGGTCCGTGAATATCGCACGAAGAGAGAATTGACCAATCGCATTGGACGATTGTGACCAAACTATTCGAATATGATTGGTCAAATGTCTCCTTCGAGATCGATTTCTATGTAGAATCGTGGACCAAAAGTCCACGTATTTGGGTGCGTTCGGACAACTCAACGGTTGCACAACGGTTGAGAGATAATCACTTCTGATTGGATCATACTTTTGGAACCGCATCAGATTTTGAAGAATAGTCCTATCATGAGTGCTTTTTATTCTTTATTTATTTTTACACGATTTTAAAAAACAAATTTGTGGCATTTTTTATGTCGACTCCGTTGCCTTAAAAAAGCGTTGACGTTTATTTCGTTACACCACTGACGTTTCTTACACACACAATATAACGCGATGTAAATGACATATTTCTATACTAAGAATATACGAAATTATAGGTGTTGACAGGAAGTTCAGAGCCATTTGTAATGCGGATAATGATAATTGGTGGCTTCATCCCCACTACCTAAGTTAGCGATCTAGTGTAGTATAGAAATATAAAGTGTGTGATACTCTAAGGAACAAAATATAAAGTGTGTGATACTCTAAAAACTTACCTTTTTAAAAAAAGGTAAAAACAGGCGCCAAGTACACGCACAACACGTATTGTATTTAAATTAAATTATTTTTTTATTT
>NW_018020848.1:0-1486 GCF_002006095.1 Pseudomyrmex gracilis | reverse complement strand
TAAATTATTTTTTTATTTATACTCCAAAAACTTCTTTCTCTATAAAACCTGTTTTACAACATTTATATACTACAAAACATTCTTTCTCTAAAAACCAATTTTACAAAAAAAGTGATATCACAAAGTAGCACCAAGTAAATTTTGTACGTTACTTTTGTACATTATTATCCTAATCTACGTATACATAACTATTTTGTTAAGTTTTCGTTACGAAAAAAATTTTGAAAGAAAGAATTGTCTGGGCCTATTAAATTAACAAAAAGATTTGTAGTGAAACTAACAAGTAGACCCAGCAAAACTTTACTTTCCGTGATAAACAAAAAAAAAGAAAAAACAATTTTGTCAAAATAAAAAATAGTTAACGCAAAACAACGCAAAAAAAAGTTTTTCTACAGTGATTACACAGGTAATTCTACTTGTAGAAATTCTACAAGTAATGTACCTGTGTAATTACTTGTAGAAAAACTTTCTTTTTCTTGTCTTTTTCGCTTTTTGTTTTTTTGTTGACTACTTTCTTGTATAGCATTATTAGCAGAATTGGCATTTAATATTTGTTTCTTACCATTCGTATAATTTAATTTTTCCAAATTAATATCTCTTTCAGAGATCTTCATTCATTTCTTTTGATACCAATGCATAGATGCCAGCCAGATCGTGCAGGACCAGCAACGAGAGCAGAATTAATTTTTGGAGGCTCGATTCAGTTCTCGCTCGATCAACCAAACTCGGTTGAAGGGGACCGGCCCGGAAAAAATTCTTAATGTGGTGAGCGGATTCGAACTCGAGACACCTCCGGGTTCGCAGACCCTGCACTCAGGCCGCGAGACCACTGGGCTGTGTTCAGTTAAGCAAGATGGAACGAACTAATGGAGGAAATGCAGGAAATACAGGAATTGGAACTAATGAATTCCTGTATTTCCTGCATTTCCTCCATTAGTTCGTTCCATTTTGCTTAACTGAACACAGGGCTGGGCCGGTCAATCAATATTTATATTACTCGTCTATTGTACACAACGCGTCACTGAATCGCGTAAAACGCGCGGGGATCGGAGGGCAAGCGGGGGGGTTGCTCGTAGCGCCAACGGGCGCCGTACGAACTAAGTAGTAGTCCACAACTACGTCGTGTCGATAATGTAACTATTCTTCTTTATTATTTTCTTCTCAAAACGTAAAACTATTGGCCATTTGCTAAATACTTAGGCTGTGTTCAGTTAAGCAAGATGGAACGAACTAATGNAGGAAATGCAGGAAATACAGGAATTCATTAGTTCCAATTTCTGTATTTCCTGCATTTCCTCCATTAGTTCGTTCCATCTTGCTTAACTGAACACTGCCTTAACGTTGACAAGTAACATGTATATAAATATATGTGTGTAAGTGTGTATTAAATGAAACTATAATGTCTTTGGTATATGGGAGAAACGTATATTGTAAAAGTCTCGTTTAAAAAATTATATAATATTATATGTAGTCACTAAATAAATAT
>NW_018020847.1:232093-234027 GCF_002006095.1 Pseudomyrmex gracilis | reverse complement strand
AGTTTTAATAATACGGTTTAATCTAAACAAACATTTATAGCCTATGATATTATCTTTTTTCTTGAACGCATGTGTAATATTTTCAGACAGATTTTTAATAAAAGGCATAATTATCAGTTGTCTGTCAGCAGGTTTAAGAGAGTTAATATCAAAAGAATTATTGATTTTTTTAGAAATAAAGTTTTTTATTCTACCGTTAATATTGTCAAAAATGAAATTTAGAAGGTAACCGTTGTCAAGCAAAATATTAATAACAAAATTAATGTTTTTTGTGTGGAAATCCGGGTGTGATAATAAAATTAATGCAACGGTTATCCTCAATCTCCAAAGTAAAATTAAGTCTATTATGAAAAAACTTAAATGTGGTAACAATCGAATCTATAATATGTGGAGGAGAAGCTAGGACAATGTCATCGACATAGCGAAAATAAAATGGGAAATCCTTGTTAAATTTATATAATGCTTTGTTTTCCAAATCCTGGAGAACGATGTCAGCTATCAAGGGAGATAGAGGTAAATCCATAGGAAGTCCATAAGTCTGCTTGTAGATAACATTGTCAAAAGCAAAAACGGTAGAAGACAAAACAAAATTAATTGCAATAATAAATTCTTCCAATGGGAGGGCTGTGTTTTTAGAAATGTAAGACCATCTGTTTTTTAACCCTTTGATCGCCAGATCACGCGGAACATTGGTAAATAATGAGACCACATCCAAAGAGAACAGAATTTCATCATTAACAAGTGTAATCTTCGAGAGGTTTTCATAAAGTTTGAAACTGTTAATTATATTACTCCTAGATTTAGGAAGGCTGTTATAAATTAATTTGTGTAAAAAAGATGAGAGAGAATAGAGAGGACTATTCTCAGAAGAAATAATTATTCGAAGCGGTATTTCTTTTTTATGTACCTTCGGTAAACCGTAGGCTTTCGGTAGAACACCATCGCTGGATCTGAGGCAATTATAAATCTTTTTATCAATGTATCCCATTCTCAACCATCGTTTCAATAAATCAAGCAGATTAGACTCAACTGTTCTAATTGGATTGCGGTTTACAATTTCATAGGTAGTGTCGTCACTCAAAATACATTTAATTTTATCAAAATAGTGAGCTTTGCTCAAAGCAATATTGCCCTTGTCCGCGCGTGTGAAAATAATATCAGGATGTTGTTTGACAAACGTTAAACACGACTTATACATGTCCATCATTTTCCCATCACAGACCGGTACGGAAAATTCCCTCCGAAAGAAATATTGCAACTTAGGAATCACCAAATTTCTGATTTTTGATTTCAATTTAATATCATAATTTTTAATGTTGAATTCTGTGTCCTTGATGAATTCATGGATCAATTTATTTTTGTTTTTTCCCACTGGAAGACAATGCCTCTCACCAAGCTGAAGCAAAAAAGAGATATGATTCGGAATGACATAATCCGAGATATTAATAAACCAATTATTATTTGTTGATAATAATGGGTTTAAAAATTGTTTGTTTCGAAACGTTTTCAGCATGGATAGAGACAGAGATGGTTTTGTCTTTAATATTATATTGATTACAAAATTGCAATCTTTTAATTTTAAATGGAAATGATCGATCCATAGTACAAAAATAATTAATTGGTGAAATATTTTTAAGAGTTTCACGATTTGAGGTCTTAATAAGCCACAAAACTTTCTTTCTCCTACTAAAAAACAACTTATGTCCATATTTTATGAAAGAAATGTGGTGATGTATCAAAATGTTATGCCAAATATAAAGCGGAAAACAATTCGAAAGATTTATAATAATGTTACGTCCTGGCCCACGGTTACGGTCGGGCTATGGTGGAGTAACAGAGAGCTGTCGTTCCTCTGTCTATCTCCGCACAGCAGGTTGGCGATCCCGCTGCAACAGAGTCGAGCGAGTTTGCTTATGTTCGTCGACAGGTCAACG
>NW_018020847.1:229524-231838 GCF_002006095.1 Pseudomyrmex gracilis | reverse complement strand
TTTGTATCTTGATAAATTCGGTTTTGTTTCATTTCTTAGGTTTCAATGGAAATAACGATAGGAATAAATTTGGATGAGTCATGATTCTAACACTGATATTCAAAGATAAGCGAGTTTTGTTTGTTTCCGTGATTTAGAAAGGAAAAAGAAATAATTCGGACGCTATTCACGACTAGAATCGCGAACTGCTCTCCCGGCGAGGGTGGTCGAACAAGGAATTCACTCCTCGGCCGGTTGCTATTCACGACTAGAGTCACGAACTGCCCTCCCGGCGAGGGTGGTCAAACGAGGAATTGACTTCTCGGCCGGTTGCTATTCACGACTAGAGTCGCGAACTGCCCTTCCGGCGAGGGTGGTCGAACAAGGAATTGACTCCTCGGCCGGTTGCTATTCACGACTAAAGTCGCAAACTGCCCTCCCGGCGAGGGTGGTCAAGCAAAGAGTTAGTCGTGGAGAAACAAAATAACATGCTGTGGTGAAGCCTCCGATTGAAATTTGTGGATGGACTTACTACTTACTGCGGACCCGTAATAAAAAGTTCTAGGCTGTTGCGGCGCAGTAGTTCACTCACATTCTGCACTCACTGTTACTTACTCACTCGCTGTGGCACTTCTAAAACCTGCGGTTCTAACTAGATACGCGGCGCGGTTCTTTCTCGTTTTCGATTCCGAGAGCCCTGGCTTATATACCGCTTTGAGTAAGCGAGGACTCTCCCAATCGGGAACTCAGTTGAGCTTTCCTGGTTCCTATTTGTTAATTAGTCGGTCGGGTGACTTGCGAGATCACCAATCGGCGACAATCTCTCGCTTCGTCGCCTCGTCCGATTTTTCGGAGAAGGAAAAAGGGAGAGTGTTGTCTTTTCGACAACGCCGCATAGATCCTTCGATATTTATCGAGTGATAAACTTGTTTTATGTAATTCCTCGTGGCGACGGATCTTTACTTGCGCCGGCTGTCCTAAATTTTATAGGATGTATTTCTTTGACCCGGAGATAACCGGGTTTATTTGGAAAGTTGCTCGGGATGTTTAGACAATAATAAAAGTTTCTGTTCGCTATCGTCTACGAAGGAATTTTTCAAGATCGTTGCTAGACTCGGTTTATTGTTTTCGGGCGTCGACACGATTTCTATTTGCGCGCCTATCGCGTCAAAGTCCGAGTCCGTTTGCGTTATTTATTGAGAAAAAAAAAAGAATTTATTGTATATTGCCGCGTCACGTTGCAAGAAAAAGGGGCCCGTGGAGTCCCCAGGTCGTAATATTAAGCAGAAAAATTCTGTGATTACAATAATGAACCGTTCTGTGTAAGTAAAAAATTTCTAAATTTAAAAGTTTAATCTGTACATTATTAGGTAAATTATTGAGTTTACGAACCGCAACATAATGTGAGACGTTAATGTTGTGTGCTTTAAGCCACCTAAGATGTTTTGGTATTAAATGCAACCGTTTACATTTAGAAAGAAAGGAAATGTGTGACAATAATCTAATAACTTTATAATTAAGATTTAACTATTCTTTTAACAGCTGTGTATTAGAATCACCAAACATAGTTTGCAGTGTGTTGATACACCATTTGAAAGAAGAAGAATGGTGTCTACGCATTATCAGACCAGCGTAAATAAATAATAAACATAAAAACGCTCGCAATATAAACAATATTAAAATATAAACAGGTTTCAATAACGAGCAAATGTAGGAACTTTATTAAAACAATAATTGGCAAAGGTAAAAACCGTGGTAACAAATAATATATAATATAATAAACGTTTCGACTCTACTTGAGTCATCTTCAGTACATCAAAAAAAAAGCCACAATGTCACAAATTAATTTTGTAGATGCATTGTTGTTCTTGATAAAAAAGAGAGCGAGTTCTTACTTGAATAAATTTCCATCCTAAAACAGTCAACGGATTGTAGCAAGATAGACACTCAATAAGTCACCACACAAGAATGCCATAAGAAAAGTACTATTTATAGTTTAATTGACCGTGTTCTTTTATTATCACGCCCGGATTTCCACACAAAAAACATTAATTTTGTTATTAATATTTTGCTTGACAACGGGTACCCTCTAAATTTCATTTTTGACAATATTAACGGTAGAATAAAAAACTTTATGTCTAAAGAAATCAATAATTCTTTTGATATTAACTCTCTTAAACCTGCTGATAGACAACTGATAATTATGCCTTTTATTAAAAATCTGTCTGAAAATATTACACATGCGTTCAAGAAAAAAGATAATATCATAGGCTATAAATGTTTGTTTAGATTAAACCGTATTATTAAAACTCAAAAGGAACGTACTCCTCATATG
>NW_018020847.1:223066-229234 GCF_002006095.1 Pseudomyrmex gracilis | reverse complement strand
ACGATTCTTATTTTTACTTACTCGATGACTTAAAACTTGCAGACTTAAAAACATACAGACTTTAAAATTTAAAACTTAACGTATTATTCTGTTGTTTGGTTCAGAGTGGGTCTTTATGTATATATTTGGCTGTCCTTTCTGTCTGTTTAGCGTTTGATTTCCGACTATCATCCTGTGAGTATGATGTGTGCTTGTGTGGTGACTTATTGAGTGTCTATCTTGCTACAATTCGTTGACTGTTTTAGGATGGAAATTTATTCAAGTAAGAACTCGCTCTCTTTTTTATCAAGAACAACAATGCATATACAAAATTAATTTGTGACATCGTGGCTTTTTTTTGATGTACTGAAGATGACTCAAGTAAAATCGAAACGTTTATTATATTATATATTTTTTGTTACCACGGTTTTTACCTTTGCGGATTATTGTTTTAATAAAGTTCCTACATTTGCTCGTTACTGAGACCTGTTATTTATATTTTAATATTGTTTATATTGCGAGTGTTTTTATGTTCATTACATTGGCATTGTTATTATTTTTAATCCTGGGAATTCGTTAGTAACATTACCGTTAGTATTTTCAATATTTTAAATCCTTATGTAAATGAGCACCGTCTATTTAGGCTATTGCCGGATAGACGGGGGTTGGTACGCTTCGGTCCGCTCGCTCGACGGGCAGCGGTTCTCCGCCGCAAGGTTCGGTTTTAGATATCGCGTTGTTAGAATCACGGTTGATTTTCGGAGCGGTATGACAACTACATACGATTCGCTACTGCTCAAAGTTTGACAGTGGTGATTGGAAATCGGCAGCGGTTCAGAACAACTGACGTCGTGAGTTGCTAATCCGATAGAAATAGTAGTCAGCAGCGGCCCGGAACGACACACAAGGTCGTGAGCTGCTAATCCGACAGGAATGAAAAGTCAGCAGCGGCTCGGATCGACAACCAAAGTCGTGAGTCGCTAATCTGACGGAAAAGGAAATCGGCAGTTGTTTGGAACAACACAAGATCGCGAACAGCTAGACCGACTGAAAGGAAATCGGCAGTTGTTCGGAACGACACAAGATCGCGAACAGCTAGTCCGACTGAAAGGAAATCGGCAGTTGTTCGGAACGACACNGCAGTTGTTCGGAACGACACAAGATCGCGAACAGCTAGTCCGACTGAAAGGAAATCGGCAGTTGTTCGGAACGACACAAGATCGCGAACAGCTAGACCGACTGAAAGGAAATTGGCAGTTGTTCGGAACGACACAAGATCGCGAACAGCTAGTCCGACTAGGATGTCGAGGAGAAGAGATTACTAAATGAAGAAGTTATTAATTGAATTGTCGAATTTAATTCTTTTTTCCGAATATCAACCGTCTCGAAGAAGGTTTTACTGTATGCGTGAGAAACTTAGATTTGTTTTGCAAACTATTGCATTAGTAAGTACTCACTACTTATTGTTCACGGTAGAATGTCGAGATGAATGATTGATTCGCTTCGTCCAATAGTCAGGAGTCTGTCAGCTGGGCTCAGGTGGAATGAATTGGTCGTCTCCTCCGATGGAAGTTGTCACGAGTCGCACTGTTCACTCGGATTTACGTGCTGAAATCGATGTCAAATTAAGAATCGTTTGGATTGTCGAATTTCAGACCGAACAGGAAAAGCGAGTATCTTTTCGTATGACCGACTTGGCTCTAAGTTAAATTATTGAATCGCACGAGAAGAAATAAAACTGTGTTAATAATCGTAATGCTGGTTATGGAGCTCTGGCTCTCCGGTGTTCCAACGCCTTATATATGATGATCTCGGGGCGTTAACCCTTCTGATTTTTGCCAATTGTCTTTAGATTTTACTCTCCCACACTTTACTGATTAAAATTTCGATCTTTCATTTGCTAATCCAATCAGGCGAGAGGACCAATCATCGACAATCATTCTTTCTGACTCACTCAACATTTGTTTAAACTTTGTTATCTGCACGTGCAATTTCCTGTTTATTTTCGGTGCCATAACATTCCTTGCTAGAGATTACCGGACCTCCTAAATTATATATAAGTTTATATTCGTGAACTAAACATCCGGGCTACTTGTTGATTAATTGACCGGTACTCATTTGAAAGTCGGTAAGAGTGATTAGATAAAAAATTGCAATACGGATCTGTTTATCTTAGTTCAATAGGTCCTCTGTTCTCTGCTCAAGGATTGTTATTTAAAAATTAATTCTAAGGCGCAAATCTTAAAGCTAGTTTATGTTTGGTTCCAAACAGAAGGGGACCGTGGAGTCCAGGACGTAACATAACACTATATATGTAATTTACTGCTTTTAAATATTTCTCTTGCCACGCTTTCTCTGTTTCTTGATTTCTTTGTCTTAACACAACTTCATTACATTTTTTTTAGTTTAAGAAATACTAGTAATCTTTTTTTCCACATGGAATAATCTTTACCGTCAAATACGGGTATGAATATTTTTACGTCGTCAGACATGTTTCCTTTGTAACTTTCTTCAATATTATTTGCTATTTTAATTACACTTGTAGTGACTTTGATAAAAGACCTTAGTAGAGCACGTTTATTCAATTTTATTTCACTCTCGTCACTCTCTATTTTAATATCCGGAACACGTGGCTTGTAGTTTGTAATCTCTCTTTTACTGTTTCTATCACCCACGCTCTGCTACCATGTTGAATAAAGGGCAGGTTGAACAAAGAATGAACTATTAGATAATTCACTTTTAAATATACTTCTATATAATGATTAACTTCCTTTTACATGTCAGGCGTCTTATCTCCTAGGCGTTATACTCTCCTCTTCACCTCTTGATCTTCTCTAAAAGTAAGAGGGCGCTCCCGGTATATATAACATATATATATATAGGTGCTAAATAAAGTAGGTAGCAATGTAGCCAAATTTATACATACGTACATCTTAACAATAATAAAGGGAGTGCAAAGAGAGAAAGGGGACTGGAGATGGGGAGTTGAGAAGCTTCTGAAGGAGATAGGCGCGGAGGTGAAGATAGGGGAAATAAAGAGAATAAATACAACAGGAAGAAAGGATAAAGGAGAAATGGTGTGGGTAAGGTTGGAGAAGGAGGAGAACAAGAAGCAAGTGTGGGACAAAAAGAGGAATTTAAAGGGGAAGAAAATCTAGATAGAGAAGGATTTATCTTGGAAAGAGAGGGAGGTGAGGAGGCGGTTAGGGGTGATTGCAGCTGGGGAGAGAAGGAAGGGAAAGAGTGCATGGGTGGATGATGACAAGATAAAGATAGAGGGGGTCTGGTGGAAATGGGACGAGGAAAAAGAGATCCTGGTTAAATAGCAAGAATAGGGGAACAGGGGGAGAAGGAAAAGGTGGTGGGAAAAAGGGCAGGTGGGGAGAGAGAAAGATACGGGTAGGGAAGAAAGGGGAGATTAGAGATGTTAGAGAAGAAAAGATGGTAAGGAAGGAGGATTGTGTGAGGGTGGCGTCCTGGAACGTGGCGGGGCTTAAGGGCAAGGATAAAAATTTCTGGCGGGGGTTGAAGGAGTGGGATGTAGTGGTCCTAATAGAAACCTGGATAGACAAAAGAGGATGGGCGGGTATCGTAGGAAAGGTGCCGAAAAATTTTAGTTGGGAGGTGCAGTGGGCGGGAAGAAAAAATAAGAAGGGTAGGGCTATGGGAGGGATGCTGTTGGGAGTGAGGGGGGCTGGAATCAAAAGAGGAGAAGAGGTGGGAAGAAAGGGAAGGGATAATGGTGAGAAGAGTGAGGATAGGTGGAGATTGGTGGAGGATTGTGGCGGTGTATATAAACGGGAGGATGGAGGGAAAATCAGAGAAGATAAGAGAGTGGATAGAAGAGAAGAAAGATAAAGTGAGGACACAATAGTGGGAGGGAATTTTAACGCAAGAACTGGGGAAAAGGGTGGTGAAGTGAGGAGAGAAGGAGAAGAGGAGGAGGGGAGAAGAAAGTCTAAGGATAAAAAGGTGAATGCAGAGGGAAGATTATTGTTAGCGAGGTTAGAGGAACTGGGTTGGGTAATATGAAACGGGGACATAAAAGGAGACAAGGAGGGGGAATGGACTTACACGGGTGGAAGAGGGAAGTCGGTGATTGACTATGTTTTAGGAAAGGTAGGAACGAAAGAGTATGTAGAGAGGATGGAAGTAGGAGATCAGATAAATTCGGATTATCACCCGGTGGTGGTCTGGATCAAGAGTAGGAAAAGGATGGGGTACGGAAATAAAGGGGAGGCCGGAAGGAAGAAGGGATTAACAAGGATAATATGGTCGGAGGAGGGAGAAAGAAAATGGTTGGAGAAAATGCAGAAGAAGATGAGGGATGAGAATACGGGGAAGAGGAATGGGAGAACATGAAAAAGAGAATAAGAAAGGTATTAGGGAAAGGGGAGGTAGGGAAGATAGAGAGTGGGAGAAGGGAATGGTGGGATGAGGAATGCAAAGAGGAAAAGAAGAAAGTTAGAAGGGAATTAAGAAGATGGAGAGAGGGGAGGGGGTGTAAAGAGCAGTATAAGGAGAAAAAGAAAGGGTATAAGATGTTGTGTGATAGGAAAAGGGAGAAGGAAAATAAAGCATGGGAGGAGGTGGTTAAAAAAGCGAAAACCATGAGGCAGGTATGGGAGATGGTAAATAGGGAAAGAAAAAAAAAGGGAAGGGGGTAGTGGGATTGATATAGCAATTGGAAAGTTGAAGGTTAGGAAGGCAGCAGGGGGGATGGTATCAGAGTTGCAAGATCGAGCAGAGAGCAACGAGAGCATCGAGCGGTGGGAGCACGCACACAAGCCAGAACCACCGTCTGTGTGCATGACGTCATGCACACAGACAGCGGTTCTGGCTTATGTGCGTGCCTTCACCGCTCGATGCTCTCGTTGCTCTCTGCTCGATCTTGCAACTTTGGATGGCATACCAGCCGAGGTGTGGAAGTTTGGAGGAAAGAATATGCCCGACTGAATATGGAACATATGTAGGAGTATTTGGGCAGGAGAGGGGTAGATTGATGAGTGAAATGAGAGAATTGTGGTGCCGGCACTGAAAAAAGGAGAGGGTAATGAGGTAGAGGAGTTTAGGGGAGTGACATTGGCCGGGTCTTTATATAAAATATATGCGGAGGTGCTAACGGAGAGATTAAGGATGGAGGTAGAGGGGAAGAAGCTAATTCCTGAAAGTCAGGTGGGGTTTAGAAGAGGGAGAGGGACGATGGATAATATCTATGTGGTTAATTACCTGGCTGTAATTTCACCAATAATTGTTTAATGGTGCATTTTTGTAACATTCTTAAAGATACTTAGTATTTACAGTAGGTTATGTGCGTACATTATTTAAAATAACAATATTGTAAAAATTATATAATATTTGAACTTTTGACTGCCTGCAAAGTTTTGACGTATGTCTAAGAAAGCTGCTGTAACGTCTAATAAATTACAGTTAAGCTGCCGTAATCAATATTACATACATAAATAAAGGTACATAAAGTGTAATGTAACCAATAATTTATATATATATTTTCATTTTTATTATTTATATATAAATACTATAGTATCTTTTTCTCACACTTCGGGAAAGACGACCTATTTTTTTAAAAAAGTTATATATAATTATTTTTTTGAAAGGCATATATATTTTTTTTACGACTGTAGTATAATCTACATTATGTATTTGATCATCAAAATAAAAATGTTTTTTGCTAATTGTTTTTATAGTTTATATATAAAGTTGCGTTTTATAATTAAAAAAATACTGTGCATAAAAACATTAATAACAATATGTAATAATCTTTTACGTACAATAAATATATTGTATTTAACATATAAAAAAATTGCTAAATATATAATTAAATTATATAATTTTAAGTTTTACAATACTTATATCTTTTACAAAAAAAACATGTATGATCATCTTTTCTCTAAAAGTTAGGGAAAATGACCAATGCATACATTTTAATATTTTATATAATATTAAATTTTTGTTAAATGTTTTTTCTTTAATTTTGATAGTTATTATTACTACTTTATTATTATAATTCAGAGAAAGGACAAATAGTTCCAAAAATATGTAAATTTCAACGTGACAGGCAGTTGGAACTAAATACACAGGTGTTGTTGTGCGAATATGTGATGGTAATATTATTTATTCATGATGTATATAAATAACGTTTCGACCTTCGGTTTAGGGGGCGGGTTCCGT
>NW_018020847.1:213408-222491 GCF_002006095.1 Pseudomyrmex gracilis | reverse complement strand
TGTCGAATCGTACGGTGTCGAATAATTTGGTGTCGAATAAATCTGTGTCGAATCGAGCGGTGTCGAATCGTACTGTGGTCAATAGAGTATCACCCCGGTTTAGGTCTTTATCAAATTCTACAAATATAATATAGCAAAATATTAAGAGTTTTTTATAAACGTAAATGCGCAAAATAGTTTAATATGTTAACTTACGGATATGTGCTGTTTAACAAAACTTTGTACAAAACAATGATGATAATTAAGATGGTACAACAAGTCGTATCGCAAACATGAGCTGTGCATGACTGATTGAAAATTTGAAAAGACATCAAATTGAACAGTGAAATCGCAGATTGAGACATGCGCATAGGAGAACTTAAGCTGTATTAACAACAAATGGTAAATAAGACTTATCGAGGTTCTCCGTGTCACTATGCAAATTGAGGCCGTGAGTTTGTTTTTTAATATGTAGCGTTTCAGAAATTAAATGTTTATGATAGTGTTTTTCACAGTCCAAAATCTCGACATCATCCTAAATAAAATCGTGAGAAAAATTAATTCTGTGATCTGTAATAACAGAGGTTTGCGTGGTGTTTCGTTTAATATGATTTTTGTGTTCGTTGATTCTGGACCGTAAAATTCTACTAGTCTTTATTATTATACTTTATTATTACTAAGCTTCAGTAAAGTGAAATAAAAAACCAATATTAAAAAATAACAAACTTGGTTTTTGCATTTAAAGAAAATTATGACCATTTTACCCGGGTTTCCCCTATATATGTTTATAGCGATTTATTAGGAGCGCAGAAACGCTTTCAAACGTTTATTTGAAACTACGAGAGATTCTGTCAATTTTTTTTGATCAACGTAAAATCGTTTAAATTTTCTATTTAAAAAACAAATATGTCTAAATATTAATTTATTGCCAACATATGTATTGCATGTCAATAGTAGATGCTAGAAAACTACATTCTTCAAATAACATCCCAAAATTTCTATCATGAAAATGTTTTTACTTTTACAATTTTTAGAAGATATTTTTGTTCCTGACTGTACGAATAAATCCGTGCAAAACTGCGTTGGAATTTTGTAAAAACTTTTATTACACAAAAAGGTATGAATTTTTAAACACAAAACCTTTTTTGAGAAAAAATTGTCAGGTTTTTTTACATGGCTTTTGTATATTTTTAAAGCTACTAAAAATTTTTTTCACTCTGTTTCTTTTGATCGACATAGAATTGTTTTCAATCTTCCGATTAAAAAAAAAAGAAATTTAAAAAATATTGAGTTTTTGTAGAAATATTCAAACTTAAAGTCGCGTGAATCTTATAGATCCAGTCTAGATAACTCGTAGGTCACTTTTTATGTCTACTGAAGGCTTAAAAATATCTGTATTAAAAACTGTTTTAAACAACTAAAACATTATTATAAACAAAATATGAGAAAAAAAGTTTCTCTTGAAACAAAATCATAAAAAGAAATTAGTTTTTATAATTTTTTAAAATGATTAAAATATGACTCGAACAACTTTTAACCACGGTTTTATCAAGAGAATTAGATTTTAAGAAAAGAATGCATACATTGTTTCTTTCAAAATTATAAATACTTTGCCTTTTTAAAAATCACCCATTGTTAAGTGTTTTTCTTTATAATTGATTTTTGAATATATAAATACATATAAGATAAATTATGGGTAAATGTTTACAAAAACGAACCTTGTCTCGATGACCTTGGTCTTGACATATATTGTCAAGAACATGTCCCTGAGTAACAATCGAAAGGTTTTAGCCGCTGCTCGTTGTTTATTAAAAAGTTATAAACAATAGAAGTTTCATAAATAAATTTTTATTTTCCGACATCATGTACATTTTGTTCGAGTTGTAAACGTGTAGGCAAATGAGGCTTTGCCCCTTTCCCTGCTCGTCCCTCAAAGGAAAATAGAAAATGATTTCTCATTAAATGTCGCTAAAACCACGTACAGTAGGAAGCACTATATCCTGCGGATCCAGGGGAAGTATTTCTCGGAAATTTCTTCTTTAGCTGCTTCTATTACTGCGCGCTGTTCTCTTTCGATCTCGGACCGTTGGCGAATGACTCGTCTTTGGAGGCGATCCAAGTTTGGAGCCAATTTTTGACTTCTGCGAAAGAAGAGAACCGGGGACTTGCCAAATCGTGCTGCATCCTTTGGAACAACCAGTAATCAGAAGAATGTCCGGAGAATACGGCGAGTGCGGTAAAACATCCCATTTGAGCGTTTCCAAATATTTTTTTATGACTTTTGCAACATGAGGCCGAGCGTTGTCATGAAGAAGAATAACTTTATCATGTCTTTGCTCGTATTCCGGCCGTTTTTCTCGCAATGCACGGCTCAAACGAATCACTTGTAGCCGATACAGATCGCCTGTAATGGAATCGCCAGGTTTCAGCAGCTCATAAACAACACCTTTTTGGTCCCACCAGATACAGAGCATAATCTTCGAACCATGAATGTTCGGCTTTGGTGTTGATGTTGAGGTTGATGGCAACGATTGACCGGGCTTAGCGTAGTATTTTTTTCTTGGGATTGTCGTAGAATCTCCACTTCTCATCTCGAGTCACAATCCGATGCAAAAAACCTTTTCTTTGTTGCATTTGAATCAGCAACTCGCAAGTAAAAAATTGCCTTTCAACGTCTCTCGGTTTCAGCTCATAAGTCACCCAATTTCCTTGTTTTTGAATTATTTCCATGGCTCTCAATAGTACAGAAAGGGCTTGTTGAGTTACTCTCAATGATTCTGCAAGCTCCTCTTGCGTTTGACTCTGATCTTCTTCGAGTAATGCTCCAAGTCTTTGTCTTCGAATTTTGTTGGCTGTCCAGAGCGAGGCTTGTCTTCAGCGCTGAAACCTCCATCCTTGACACGTCAAAACCATTCCCTACATGATTTATTAGTTGGAGCAGTGTCACCATAAACTTCGACAAGCATTTGATGGGCTTCAGCTGCACTTTTCTTCCAATTAAAGCAGAAAATTAAAACCTCCCGCAAATGCTGCTGATTACCACAAAATTCGACATTTCAAACACAGTAAAAATCAAGGTTTTTGTATGAAAATTATAAGCAATATAAACTGAATATTATTAGCAGATCTCTAACCTCTCTGACACCGCCAAAATCAGCTGTCACTATGAACCATTTACAACAGCCGGAGCAATCTTTTGGAAACGGACCGAACTAATTTGGTACTGCTAATAAAAACTTAACATAAGAATATATTTTTAGGAAAATTATTTACCAATAAATACTTACATGTACTGATTGTTACTCAAAAACTCGCGTGTTTTAAAATGGTCTGTTTTTAATGGAAAACTAGGTTTTTAGCTTAGATTTATACTATCTTATATTATACAGGGTGGGACATTTAAATTGAGATAACCAAATATTTCAAAAACAAAGTATTTTATAAAAAAATGTTTCAGACAAAAGTTGTTATATTTTGAGGGGGAAAGAGTATTACATTAATGTTTGTTAAGTTCGTGAACGCCTTCAAGGTCATTTGAAGGTGAACTCTATTTTTTTAAATAAGAATCTACAATTTTCTCAACAGATCCTCAATCCTCGTCAAAAGGTGAGTAACTTTTGTCTGAAACGTTTTTTTCTGTGATACATATTTTTTTTCCAATATGTGGCAAAATGTCCATTGATCATTGCATCGAAATAACGATTACTCTACCTCATTATTCCAGCGAACGCTTGAATGTAAATAATCACGAAGATGTAAATAAAGCCTGTAAGGACACAGATTATGTCTTTGACTTATCGCAAATTGTGTAGTCAGAGTTAGTTTGCCTTTCGAATATGGAGAGATACACAACCGCGGAGAAAATCGAAATAATTTTGCTGTACGGTGAATGTGGTCGAAATTTGGATTTGACCGTTAATTTGTATGCAGCACGATTCCCTGATGCAAATAAGTTTTCTTTGCGTGCTACAATTCATCGCGTTGTCACTCAATTTTTGAACAATGGAAGTGTTTATCTAAAAAAGAGAAAACGTAAGAATACTATAACAAATTCGGATAACGAAATAATGGTATTAGCTGCAATCGCTTAAGACCCTTACATTAGTTCACGTACTATTTCTCAAACCAGTGGAAATTCACGAAGAAGTGTTCTCAGAATACTTAATCGGCATAAATTCCACTCATACCGTATATTTCTACATTAGGATCTGCATGGAAACAATTTTGTTTCCACGACCACATTCACCGTAAAGCAAAATTATTTCGATTTTCTGCGCGGTTGTGTATCTCTCCATATTCGAAAGGCAAACTAACTCTGACTACACAATTTGCGATAAGTCAAAGACTTAATCTGTGTTTTTACAGGCTTTATTTACATCTTTGTGATTATTTACATTCAAGCGTTTGCTGGAATAATGAGGTAGAGTAATCGTTATTTCGACGCAATGATCAATGGACATTTTGCCACATATTTCGAAAAATATGTATCACAGAAAAAAACGTTTCAGACAAAAGTTACTCACCTTTTGACAAGGATTGAGGATCTATTGAGAAAATTGTAGGTTCTCATTTAAAAAAATAAAGTTTACCTTCAAATGACTTTGAAGGCGTTCACGAACTTAAAAAACATTAATGCAATACTCTTTCTCCCTTAAAATATAACAACTTTTGTCTGAAACATTTTTTTATAAAATACTTTGTTTTCGAAATATTCGGTTGTCTCAATTTAAATGCCCCACCCTGTATAATAATAGGTAAATAATACATAAAATATGTATCATCAGTTTCAACAATAATGTTAATACGAGAAAATTCACTTGTCTATCAAATTTTGTCAACAAGCACAAAATGTTATTTTTCAAGTTTTGGAAAACCTAATGTTTTTTTTCCGACTGCTTGAAAGCCACTGGCGCTGGCAAATATGCAGGGCTTTATTAAAGAGCCATACTATTTTTCTCAGGTAGCGCTGTAGAAGAAAAAGCAGAAAAGAGAATAACAGTCTGAAGTTGTGCTTGTACTAGTGTTACTTCCAAGAGGAGCACCAGAAGTGGTTATCGTGAAATTCGATGCCAATTTTTTTGGTGAATCTATAAATCAAAAAAGTTGTTCTGTGTTCGGCCGTTTGTTCCAATGGGCCTTAGTTTTCAAGTTATTAATTTTGAAAAATCACAGCTTTCTTAGATGCACCGGAAAAGTCGTTCCGTTAAGTCTATTTGCAAGCGGCTTCGAGTGGCTTAGTGAGTTAGGTGCTTGCATCGTAACTCGAGGCATGCAGATTCGAATCCTGTGTTACGTTTTGGCCCACGGTTACGGTCGGGCTATGGTGGAGTAACAAAGAGCTGTCGTTTCTCTGTCTCTGCGCAGCAGGTAGGTGATTCTGCTACGGCAGAGTCGAGCAAGTTTGTGTGCTCTCACAGACAGGTCAACGGCGTATGCCGATCTTACTCTGTCTAATGAAGCCCCGCTTGTTGGTCTCTTTTTAAGTCTAGAGTCTTTACTCTACTGACTAAGGATGAAATCGTGCGATATAATGAGGATGTGGAGGGTAAGAGATCGATTTAATTAAAGTTGACTAATCATGAGTTATACTACCAATTTATTTATGCTGGGTGATCTTATGTACAATCTATCTCTAATTTGTTGTGTGGTTATATGTCGCGAATTTCACAATTAGTTCGAAGGGTCATCGCTCAGAGGAGGGAAAGAAAATATATGTGTGTGTGGCGCGAAGGATGTGTGAAAAGCCCCTAGCGAGTTATTATAAATATGAGGGTGACGAGTGTTTGTGTGTCACGGCGATTAGGGAGCTAACTATTGAAATCATTCTAAGTTGATTTCAATGATTTCATTGATTTTGCCGAAGCTAGGGGAAAAAAAAGTATAAAAATGGTGCACAGGAATTAGGCGGATGTTATCAACATAAGGGAATTTGACGGGAAGTAATTTTCTAGGGAGAGTTGTGGAGATTAAGTGGAAGAGGTCCGAAAGGTTTATTCTGAAGAAGTCAATGACATAAGGAATTTTTTTAGGATCTGCGACCAGGTAGGTAGAAGTAAGTTTAAGGCAGTAGTGTAACCAGCGGTCGTCCGGTAGAGGGGTCGGTACGCGAGGGGAGTCGGAAGGTTCGTCATCTGTGAGTTTTTGCGCGGATGTGGAAGGTAGACGGGAAGGAAAGCAAGGAGAAGGTGGAGGAATTGGCGCGGATTGCACATCCGCGGGATTTTCTGCAGAATAAGAGGGCTCGGGATGCGTTGGAGAAAGGGAGCGAAGAGGTGAAGGCAGTGGATTGTTCGCGGGAGGAGCAAGAGAGGATTAAGCGTCTGCGGGAGGATCGGGGCTTACAGGTGAGTAGAAGGAAGGTTCGTTCCACGAATCGTCGTGTGTATGTGTATCTGTGTGAGTTTCTGCGTGTGTTACCGCTTTTATTATCTTGTATGTCCGGATGTGTATCGTTTGAAGGTATGTGAGAGGTGTCTGCGTGTGTTGGAATATCGTTGATGCTGTTATGATTATTATTGTTATTGTTTCCTATCGTCGGAAGAAATATGGCGCCAATGGGCTTGGTCATAAAGCAGAAAGTGGCCCGGAGACTTAGCCCGGAATCGCCGAAATACAGGACCAAACGACCAATTTTAAAAAACTTAAACTTCCAGACTTCTAACCACATAAACCTATTTTTGTTGCGCACATAGGCATTCTTGTATTCCCATAACATAATAAAGATATATTTTAACATTGTCAGCCGGCTCTTCATTTGCAATGACGAATAATAAACAAATATCTATCGTCACTCGAGCGAAATAACGCATCTTAAAAAGTTTAACAGTTTTTTTACCACCAAAAATGTTCGTGCTCCCTAAAAATGGAGTGTTTACTAGATTTATAACATTTCAAAGAATACTTGTGCAAATTATCAGCCGGCTGTTCATTTGCAGTGACGAATAATAAACAATTGTTTATCGTCACTCCAGCGGTTTAGCGCTTCTTAAAATGTTTGATATTTTTTACCATCGAAGATGTTTGTGTGTGCTCCCTAAATATTAAGTATTTACTAGATTTATATCATTTTAGANACTATTTGTTCAAATTGTCAGCCGGCAATTCACTTGTAGTGACAAATAATACACAAATATCTATCGCCACTCGAGCGTAATAGCGTATCTTATAAAGTTTGAAAGTATTTTTAACAACAAAACTGTACGTGCTCCCTAAATAATAAATGCTTACTACGTTTCTAACATTACAAAGAAAATTTGTGCAAAGTTTCAGCCTGATGGTTCTTTGGTGTGACGAATAATAAACAAATGTCTATTGTCACTCGGGCGGGATAGCGCTACTTAAACCATTCCAAAGTTTAACATTTTTTTTAACATTGTAGATGTTCGTGCTCTCTAAAAATTGAATGTGCTTTACATTTACAACATATCAAAGACTATTTGTGCAAATTTTCAGCCGGCTGGTCATTTGCATTAACGATTAATAAACAAGTGTCTATCGTCACTCTAGCGAGATAGTGCTATGTTATTCGTACAAAGTTAAGCTTTTTTTTTACCATTAAAGATGTTTGTGCTCCCTAAAAATTGAGTGTTTACTAGATTTACAACATTTCAAAGAATATTTGTGCAAATTTTCAGCCGGCTGGTCCTTTGCAGTGACGAATAATAAACTATTGTTTATCGTTATTCGAGCGGTTTAGCGCTTCTTAAGAGGGTACTGGAGCGAGATCCAAAGTCAGCACTAGGGTCTCTGCCTGGAAAGTGACGCCCTCAAGTGGTTGAGTTAGTCCGATCTCTTTTTAAAGTGAGACGACCTAATTGCGCTGTGTCTCGCGTTACCGATCTTTTATCATACAGCTCGAGCCGGCCAGCACCGAGAGTACCAAAGTGGTGGGGATACGCACACAAGCGAGAACCGCCGTCCGTGCGCGCTCGTGGAAAAGTACAGACATACTGTGTTCCGTCTCCTTTCCACTAAGGCAGGCTAAAGCAAGACACGAGGCACGTTTACGTAGCGCGCTTGTTGCGTATGACAGTGTAAAGTGCGTTTTTAAGATTTAGGCCGGTATTCATAATCCAATCTTATATTTAGGATCGTCTTAAGTATATCTTCAGATGCTTTGCGGCCAATAAAATTACTCGCACATGATCTGAAGATAAACTTAAGACGATCTTAAATACAAGATCCGACTATGAATACCGGCCTTAGAGTCTTGGAAAAAATACATATATTTTTGATACTAATAAAACTTCACTAATAATATCTCAACATGCATTACATATTATTAATTATTAATATTATTATTATTAAGTCTGATAAAAATTAAGGTTTTAAAATACTGAAAACATGTAATATATGAAGGATATTATTAGTGTTCATTTTTATATATTTTAATTTAGTAAATATATTACAAAAAGAAATTTTATAGATGCATAATCTTAAAGTATTTACTTGATATATCATAGTGTAGTATTAGAAACGCTCGTAAAATTAACAATAAGTNAAATATTAAAATACAGGTCTGTTTCGAGCAAAAACAATAGATCGTGGAATTTTTATTATTTTTATTAATTAAATGTATAACATAGCGTTATCGGATATATGAGTTTCTCGATGCTGTCACATTCGTCCTTTCTTCTACATTTTTTACATTTGACGATGTCATCTATAAACAAACATTTGGCACCCCTATGGGCTCACCGTTGTCCCCCCTAATTGCAGATATNGTCTTGCAGGACATCGAAAATAAAGCCTTAAATAAATTTCACAACTTAATTCAATTNTACTACCGTTACGTAGATGACATCGTATTAGCAGCTCCAGTACAACATATCGATGACATTGTAGCCATCTTCAACGGGTTTCACAATAGAATCAAATTTACTACTGAAATGGAGGACGACCGTTGCATAAACTTCCTAGATTTATCCATTCATGTCGTGAACAATAAATTAAAAATCGATTGGTTTCACAAGAAAACTTTNTCTGGCAGATTTTTATCGTTTTTTTCTCACCATCCTGTGTGCCACAAGAAGGGCACGATTTTCAGCTTAATTGATCGAGCCATTTTGTTGTCACATCCTGATTTCCACATTAAAAATATCACT
>NW_018020847.1:204180-212638 GCF_002006095.1 Pseudomyrmex gracilis | reverse complement strand
TGAAATTTATTTAAGGCTTTATTTTCGATGTCCTGCAAGACAATATCTGCAATTAGGGGGGACAACGGTGAGCCCATAGGGGTGCCAAATGTTTGTTTATAGATGACATCGTCAAATGTAAAAAATGTAGAAGAAAGGACGAATGTGACAGCATCGAGAAACTCATATATCCGATAACGCTATGTTATACATTTAATTAATAAAAATAATAAAAATTCCACGATCTATTGTTTTTGCTCGAAACAGACCTGTATTTTAATATTTTACTTATTGATATATCATATTATGTGAATATAATATTTTGATAAAAAATAGAAACTTATGATCATATAAAATTATATATATAAGTGATCGAATCTGTGCCAAATTTTGAATTTATCTGAATTTATGTGATCATGTAAAATCCGATCCGAAATTTGATCACTTATATATAATCTTATATACTCATATGTTTCTATTTTCTCTCGGGAAAATAATTAATGACTTTGTATAATATAATTTAATACTTCAAGATTATGTATATCTAAAATGTAGATTGTGTTTTTGTAATTTACAAACCAAAATTATATAAAAATGAATTTCCATCCCTTGGTACTCTCGGTGCTGGCCGGCTCGATTTTACATGTAACATTTACCGCGTCTTTAACAATTCAGTATATGCAAAGCTTTCTGATCAATGTAAAATGTTTGATGACATTTAGTCTTATAGTTTTTTTTAGTAGTAATATATGCAAATTAAATAAAAAATTATTATAACGTATATGTACACATATGTGCTGTAACGTGACACTTTTCGTGTCCGTCACAAGGATATACTTCCGGCCGGCACAGGAGGCGGTGAGCTCGCGTCTTGCACTATTTAAGGGAGAGCAGCTCGATAGGGGCGTAGCGCAAACGGATGCGCTCAATTTGGCAAAGGCGCGTGGCGTCTATATATTGTACAGACGGCGTCATTAATTCGAAGAATAGGCGTGGGGATCACATAAAAAGTCCAGTTGATCCAAATATCCATTAGTCCCAAAATCGGGTGTCCAGTTGTGGACACCCCCCCCCCCCGATTGCTACTAGTTAGTTAGTACGGCGGCCGTTGGCGCTACCGCCCCGCTTGCCCTCCGATCCCCGCGCCTATTCTTCAAATTAATGACGCCGTCTGTACATAGCGGTTGTGTAATGTGTTAGGATATATGCTAACCTACTGTTTATATTATTTTCAGCATTGTATGCGAGATGATTGCGTCTTGTTTGTCATTTTGAGCCGCAGAGCGGCTATTTGGCCGTGTATTTGCAGCGCGAGGAGAGAGAGCGCGGTTCACAATACATGTCGTCGGACGAAGAGGAACAACGTAAAGGGAAGAGAGACAAACAGCACACAGGGGCGTAAGGGCTCTAGCGGCGCGAGGCGCTTGGCGGTACTGATGACGACGGACTAAAAAGCGGGAGACGTCGACACTCTGACTTTACGAAAAACAGAAGCGGAGCTTCCGGTGGAGTTTTGACCCCGTGGTGCCGGAAGTTGAGCCCGAAGAAGCTCAGCGACTTGAGAAATTGAGACCGAACGGGCCGAGACGGCCAGAAAAGGGCCGGCGTCGAAAAGCTGCCGACACGCACGTGGCCGCCGTCATTCACAGCGCCGCGGAATACAGAATATGATTGGCTAATTACCTACCCCGAAGAACGGCACGCGGCCAGTGTTCACAGTTTTAGCTTTCTTACAGCATGCTGAAGCGATGGAAGAGATGCGCACAACAGCAGCGATTTATGCAGATAGAATTCGCTGCTGTTGTGCGCATCCCTTTCACTGCTTCAGCATGCTGTAAGGAAGCCAAAACTGTGAACACTGCACGCGGCGCCGAGAGCAATTGCCGTAGCAGCGAAGATCATTGTCGTGCGTGCCGTGAACGACGCGAGTTCCTCGCCTCCGAAAGAACAGTGATCTGTGCCAAAAATCTGTGTGCCGGAAGTAAGTAGTAAAACGTAAGCTTGAGGAGGAATCCGAGGACGAGCGGACGAGCGGAGCAAAGTAAAGTTGCCAATCTTTGGTCCTGAAGGAACCACGCGAGGAAGGTGCCGATAGACGTAAGTGACCGTTCGCCCTCTCTCTCGCATATTTGCCGATTTTTGTATTATACGGTCGTGGATCGAGTCTGCACGGCGAACGTCAGCTCGATACCACGCGGTATATTGCGTTGATAATTACCGCGTACAGTAAGGATTTCCGATTTTGCGTAATACCAACGACACTGTAAAACAGCTGCTCTCTCACGTCGTCTCACGATCGCAACAATCCGGGCATAGCTCGTTATTTTTACGTGTTTTGTTTTCATTTTTTTTGTATTTTGTCTCTCTGTATCGCGGTGTTAAATTTCTACGTTAGTATTGTCACTGGGCGCGTAATTTAGAAAGGCGTAAAATCTTCTCGGACAATCTTTGTGAAAATTGAAAGTGCTAGTGCGAATCGTGCCGAAATTCGCGGCCGTCGGACCGCGAAACCACGTAGATACTTTGTCTCGCTCGCGCTAAGCGAAGATCGCGCGCCTACCGCGCGCTTTGTCTAACGCTTTGTTTACGACGGCGCATTCCTTCGCCCAGATAACGCACGGCGATCACCAACGCGCGAGAACACGTTATAAAATACGGATGCGCGATCGCGAGCGAAAATAACTACGAACTACTACACCCTGTATATTTGTTGCCAATCGTAATCATTTAATAGTGGTAATAATTTCACGCTCATTTGAATGTATTCTTTTATGTTCTTTGTTTTCTCGTTTTTTTTCGAATTTATGTTTCACGCGGGTTAATTCCTTCTTTTGTGTACCGCCGACATTCCGTCTGGTCGGTGATTGTCCAGAGCAATATACAACCCTTGTTATTAAAATATAGTACAAATATTATTAAACGACTAAGTTTCTGTGCCGTTATTTAAAACACTGTCTCCTGAGCCCACGCCTCTCCGTTATCGTTATTAACTGAGCTGCCGAGTGACCTTGCCGTCACGTCAAAAATATTTGTCCGGATTCTGCTGCTAATTAAGATTTTTGAGTTGGCGTGTAAACGCACGCCTGGCGCCCAACTACCGACTTTGGTGAGTAAAGAACTTTAGTTTCTTTT
Organism: Pseudomyrmex gracilis; assembly: GCF_002006095.1. Taxonomy (NCBI): domain Eukaryota; kingdom Metazoa; phylum Arthropoda; class Insecta; order Hymenoptera; family Formicidae; genus Pseudomyrmex; species Pseudomyrmex gracilis. The sequence goes on along the minus strand of NW_018020847.1, from coordinate 209,527 downwards.
TGGAAAAGACGTGCCGAAGCTATGCGACGCCTCCGCCATAACATCCAACGCGAGGTGCCCGTCATAGTGCATATAATAAATATAGTGTTTTATATAGTACTGCAGCAAACGCAATGCATTATTGTTTATAAAAGAATAAATACTACATAAGAAATAGATTTAAACATAGAGTTAAAAATAGATTTTGTAAAATACTTTTTATTTTTTTATGTATGAAAAGTCACTTTCTTTGACTAACACGGAATATCGTGTGCATGAAACAAGTATCTAAAGCAAGTATATTTCAAACACTATTTTATAAATAAAAAATAGTGTTTGAAAATTCTTTTAATTTGTGTATTTATGTTTTATGAAAAGTAAGGCACTGTGATTGCAATACTGTACAGAAAACATAAATTTATTATTGCGCATGTATGTGCACATAGAAATTATAATAATTTTTTATTCACTTTGCATATATGACTACAAAAAAATGATAAACTGAATGTCATTAAACATTTTATATTGCACAGAAAGTTTTACATATTACTGAAGTACTCACAAAACGTTGTACAGTAATCGACCATCTACAAGAAAAACTACAGGAGAAAGGGGGAAAAGGGAAGAAGGGGATAATGATGAGAAGGATAAAAATAGGAGGAGAGTGGTGGAGAATAATAGGAATTTATGTGGATAATGGAGTGGAAAAGAAATTGGAAGTGTTAAAAAATTGGATTGAGGTAAAGGAAGGAGGGATAAAAACAATAGTTGGTGGAGATTTTAATGCAAGGACGGGAGAACGGGGAGGAGAAGTGAGAGGAGAGCATGAGGATAGGAAGGAAGCGGAAAGAAAGTCAAAGGATAAGAAAATTAATGCAGAAGGTAAAATTTTGTTAGAAAGGCTAGAGGAGTTAGGATGGGAGATTTGGAACGGGAGTGTGAAGGGGGATGAGGAAGGTGAACTGACTTATACGGGAGGGAATGGAGAGTCGGTGATAGACTATGTAATAGGGGAAGCAAGGCTGAGGGATCGGATTGAGAGGCTGGAGGTGGAAGATAAGGTAGACTCTGACCATCACCTTGTGGTGGTATGGGTAAAGGAAATAGAGGAAAAGGCAGAGGGGAATAAAAATGAGGTGAAGATAAAAAAGTATAATTGGACAGAAAAAAGAGGACGAGAATGGAGAGAAGAGATGCAGAATATGGAAGAAAGAAAAGAAAAGGAGGTAGAGGAAGAATGGGAAATTATGAGGGAAAGGATAGAAAACATATGTGGAATTGGAGATGGGAAGGAAGTTAGGGAGAAATGGATAGGATGGTGGGATAAGGAGTGCAAAGAGAAGAAGAAGAAGGTGAAGGTGGAATTAAGGAAGTAGAGAAAGGGAAAAGGTAATAGGGAAACTTATGTAGAGGAGAAAAAAAAATATACAAGAAAATCTACAAGAAAAACTCGGATAAACGCGAGACATAGCGATTAGTCTATTGCACTTATAGAGATACAAAGTACATCTCTATTTTCTTTCTCTCTCTCTCTTTCTCTTTCCCTTTCTCTCTCTCTTTCTTTTATATATATTATATTACAGATTTGTCAAAAGTGTGTGTGCACGCCTATGATACTCGGTAAACAAGGTGTTAATAATTTGCAAACTGAATGAAACTCGAGCAAGGTATTAGGAGCCATTTATCAAGCTAATTTATGTTTCTTCAACAATTCTGTTAAAATTCATCATTTTTAATAACGACAAATCTGTCATAAATCTTTATAGTTCTACAACTTACTAGTTTCGGCAACTTTATGTTATAAGATGTCTTTGACAGTATAAATTTAAACAGTAGTCAACAGTAAACGCTAATTGTAAATGTTCATTTTTCACCATACTACCACGCGTTAATGAAACCACTTTTGAGACAAAAGATAAAACAACATATCAAAAAAAACTTTATGTTACAAGAGACACCTCTGATACGATAAATTACAAACATAATTAGCACGTTGATTGACACAAGAAATTTTGAACATAGAATACATTGGTTGTAAATCTTCATATTATTTAATTTACTATCACACTGTAACAAAAACATCTCTTAGAGAAAAGTAAAGGTTTATGCTACACGAGACGTCTCAGGCACAAAAAATTTAGAACATAGTTAAAACATGTTACTTGTAAATGCTTCAAAATAATTTTTCCATCAGAATACGTTTAGAAAAACGCTTCTGAGCAAAAGAGAAAATAAAGCAACTTTATGTCACAAAAGACATCTCTGTCACAATTTAAAACATAGCCAGCAAATGTTGCATATCAAACTTTCATTTTTATTTCATTAGTACACACGTTTTTAAAAGCACTCTTGAGAGACAAGACAAAGCGATTTTACATCACAAGAGACGTTTCTGACAGTAAAAATTTAAATTATAAATAACATGCTTCAACTAAAAATATTTTATAATAATTATTGGGTTGGTGAAAAAGTTCTGCGGATTTTTAGTATAAAATTTAAACACAAAATTAACATTTATAAAAATTAATTTAGTCCACAATGTGTTGACCGTCTTGATCTACAACTTGTTGCCAACGTTTCGGTAGGGCCTTGATGCCGCTCTCGTAAAACTTTTGAGACTTGTGGGTGAAAAAATCAACGAGGTGATTTCGGATGGCCTCTATTGAGTCGAATTGATGACCGTCAACATTGTTTTGCAGCGAGCAAAACAAGTGATAATCAGACGGTGCAAGGTCCGGCGAATATGGTGGGTGCTGCATCATTTCCCAGCTAAAGCTCTGCAATTTTCTTTTTGTGATCAAAGAAGTATGTGGTCGAGCGTTGTCATGATGGAAAATTACACCTTTTCTATTCGACAATTCTGGCCGCTTCTCTTGCACTACCTTGCGCAATTTGTCGAGCTGAGCGCAGTATTTCTTTGAATCTATTGTTTGGCCCTGCGAGAGCAGCTCGAACCACAGCACTCCTTTATAGTCCCACTAAATACATAGCATTACTTTCTGTAGATGCAAATTAGGTTTTGCCACCGTTTGTGAAGACTCGCCCGGACCGCACCACGACTTCCGCCGCTTAATGTTGTTGTAGACAACCCATTTCCTGTCTCCAGTGATGATCCGTTTCAGAAATGGGTTTACAGAGTTTTGTTTCAGGAGAGATTCACACACTAAAATCCGATCCATGATGTTCTTTTCGCTCAGTTCGTGCAGCACCCATACATCAAGCTTTTTCACCATGCCAAGCTTTTTTAATCGATCCATAACGGTTGTATGATGAATGCCGAAACGCTTCGCAATCTCTCGAGTTGTTAAGTGTCGATCACTCTTCACTGTAGCCAGGAGTTGGTCGTCGTCAACAGAATTTGGTTGTCCAGAGCGTGCATCTTAGAGGTTAAATTCTCCGGAACGGAAGCGAGCAAACCATCTTTTGCATGTGTCTGCGCTTAAGGCTGAGGCATCATACATGGCGCATATTTCGCGCTTAGCGTCCGCCGCTTTATATCCTTTACGCAATAAAAACAGCAAAATATGGCGAAAATGCAAATTTTGATCTTCCATTTTAGTTGTATGCCGTACACGCAAAACACGTCCGACAAAAACAAACACTTCTGCCAAATGTCAAGCGTAGTGTGAATTGTCAAAATATGTGCGGCAGACTGACATTTAAACGACACGCAATAATTATTTTTTGACACTAGTGTCATCTATTAAAAAATCCGCAGAACTTTTCCACCGACCCAATATTACTTCAGCGTTTTCAAAAACGTCTCTGGGAAGAAAGACAAAGCAACTTTACAGTAAAAAAAATGCATCTGACACTGTTTTATTTTAATATTATACTTAATATTCTATTTAGACAATAGCCAGCATATGCGTTGGCAGTTTCTAATAATTTTTACACCAGCACATGTTTTCAAAAACGCTTCTGGAAGAAAAGACACAGCAACTTTACAGTCAAACTGATGCATCTGACATTGTTTTATAATAATATTATTTGAAAAGTAGCTTGCATGCGTTGGCAGTTTATAATAATTTTTACACCAGCACACGTTTTCATAAACGCCTCTGGGAAGAAAGACAAAGAAACATTACAGTTAAAATGATGCATTTGACACTGTTTTTTATTAATATTATTTAGAAATCAGCCAGCATGCGTTGGCAGTTTATAATAAGTTTTACACCAGCACACGTTATCATAAACGCCTTTGGGAGGAAAGACAAAACAACTTTACAAACAAAGAGATGCATCTGATATTGTTTTATATTATTATTACTTAGGAAATAGCCAGCATTGACAGTGTTTTCTATACTCACGTTAGTATAGATGATAGTCTAACAGAGAATCACATAACACTAAATAATCACAATGTATCACAATTAAATACAACACAATATATTAATTAATTACAACACAATATAAATGTAGTATATTACAATGGAATATTATATAATTTGTTACATTACAATGTAATATTACACAACAAATGCAACAAAATATTCACTCTGTGAATTTTGTACTAAAACTTATAAAAGTTTTACTTGTTTTGTGTTGTATTGAAAACTTTGGCGAAAAACACGTGCTCCGCAAAACGAGTTATTTTAAAGTCGTTTTATGATAGTGCAAACCGCAATTGCAGTCACAGATTTCGCGGAAGTAACCAATCGTGTTGCGATTGAGTGATTTGATAGATGCAATTTATCAATTTCGTGAGCTTGCGTTTGCTCTTTGCAACTACTATAAAACGATCTTTATGTTTGCAGATTTGTAGGTTAGAAAATCTGTCATGTAGCACGACAGATATACACGTGCATAATGGTCATATGCGCACGCGTCATAGTGCAGCACTCTCTATCGGAAAATTTGTGAACTACATAATGCTTCTCGTTTCAGACAGATTGATAGTATATAATATCAAATACACATCATCACGATTTCAGGTTCCTCTTATCAATGAGATAGTCAAATCATAATTTGAATAGCTCATTCAATTCGTTTTTGTCGTATGTTGAGCGCTAATTCACTGGAAATACTTACATAAGCTTAGAAATAATTCTACATACATGAATATAGTATATCGTGAAGTTATAAAAGAAAAGTAAATAAAAAAAACTTTGTGCTGAATTTTGACATTCCAAAGAACAAGCGCCAATTCTTAGCACAATTTACTTACTACCATGATAAAAAAATAACCGGAATTTTTAATTTAAACCTCGCGGGCTTATCGGTTGTTTGTGTCACGTTGGCAGCACTGTTACGGACACCCATGCCAAGCTTCTGCTTATCAGCTGTTCATTTACTTTTATGACAGTGATTTCTTTACATCAAGTTTTTACGTCGCGGCGATTTTTACAATGGATTCAAAACTTGAACA
>NW_018020847.1:201286-203749 GCF_002006095.1 Pseudomyrmex gracilis | reverse complement strand
AGTTTCTCGTCAAAAACAACACCAATACCATTCAACAACCGCCCAATTCACCTGATCTGGCACCATGTGACTTCTTCCTATTCGATTGACTCAAAAAACCACTACGAGGAATTCGTTTTGAGAGTGTGGAGGCAATAAAGCTAAAATCGCTGGAGGCACTAATGGCTATACCAAAAACCGACTTCCAGAAAAGCTTCGAGGGGTGGATCAAACGCTGGCACAAGTGCATCGCAGCCGACGGGGACTACTTTAAAGAGGACAACTTGAATTTTGTAGAATAAACATGTACTTTTCTTTTTATGAATAAATTCCGGTTATTTTTTGATCATGGTAATATTTCTGGAGAAGCATTTTGGATTTGATGCAGTAAATACGACACAGGATCTGAATTAAGAAACATCGGTTTAGGTCGTTATAGTCAGTATCCAGTACCCTCTTAAATAGCTTGAAAGTTTTTTTAACACCGAAAATGTTCGTGCTTCCTCGAAAATGAGTGATTACTGCGTTTTTACCAATTTAAAGAATATTTGTGCAAATGACCAACCAGCTGAAACTTTGCACGAATATTCTTTAATATGTTGGGAATGTAGTAGACATTTGATTTTTAGGGAGCACCAACAGCTTAAACGTTAAAAAAAATTACACTTTTATAAGAAGCGTTATCCTTCTGATTGTCAATAAACATTTATTTATTAGTCAATTTTCAGGGAGCACAAACATGTTCTATGTGAAAAAAAAGTTCGATTTTGTAACGCTTTAAGAAGCGCTAACTCGCTTGTGTGACGGTAGACATTTGTTTATTAATCGTTAATGCAAATGACCAGCCGGCTGAAAATTTGCACAAATAGTCTTTGATATGTTGTAAATGTAAAGCACATTCAATTTTTAGAGAGCACGAACATCTACAATGTTAAAAAAAATGTTAAACTTTGGAATGGTTTAAGTAGCGCTATCCCGCCCGAGTGACAATAGACATTTGTTTATTATTCGTCACACCAAAGAACCATCAGGCTGAAACTTTGCACAAATTTTCTTTGTAATGTTAGAAACGTAGTAAGCATTTATTATTTAGGGAGCACGTACAGTTTTGTTGTTAAAAATACTTTCAAACTTTATAAGATACGCTATTACGCTCGAGTGGCGATAGATATTTGTGTATTATTTGTCACTACAAGTGAATTGCCGGCTGACAATTTGAACAAATAGTTTCTAAAATGATATAAATCTAGTAAATACTTAATATTTAGGGAGCACACACAAACATCTTCGATGGTAAAAAATATCAAACATTTTAAGAAGCGCTAAACCGCTGGAGTGACGATAAACAATTGTTTATTATTCGTCACTGCAAATGAACAGCCGGCTGATAATTTGCACAAGTATTCTTTGAAATGTTATAAATCTAGTAAACACTCCATTTTTAGGGAGCACGAACATTTTTGGTGGTAAAAAAACTGTTAAACTTTTTAAGATGCGTTATTTCGCTCGAGTGACGATAGATATTTGTTTATTATTCGTCATTGCAAATGAAGAGCCGGCTGACAATGTTAAAATATATCTTTATTATGTTATGGGAATACAAGAATGCCTATGTGCGCAACAAAAATAGGTTTATGTGGTTAGAAGTCTGGAAGTTTAAGTTTTTTAAAATTGGTCGTTTGGTCCTGTATTTCGGCGATTCCGGGCTAAGTCTCCGGGCCACTTTCAGTTTTATGGCTTGGTTGGCTCCGGTTTGTCTAGAGCAAGGGCTGCCGTTCGTCGCAATTTCAGATTGCGTCGGTGGCGCTGAGCCTTTTTCCCCGCTCGCGAAGTTCTCTATTTTGGTTCCACTTAAACGATTTTATGCAAGTATGCTATTGTATTCTCTTGCCTTCGCGACCGTTTTCGGAGATGTTGAGCCTTGTTTACTTTCGTGGTTTGAGGAAGTAACAGAAAAAGAAAAAATTTGGCTGCTACGCGGGACGGTTATACACCGCGAGTAGCTTTTCCGAAAAAATTAGGATGCCACCCGGGACGGCTATACACCGCGAGTAGCCTTTTCGAAAAAATTTGGATGCCACTCGAGACGGTTATACACCGCGAGTTGCCTTTCCAAAAAGATTCAAATGCCACCCGAGACGGCTATACACCGCGAGTAGCCTTTCCGAAAAGACAAGATTTGGAGCGTGTCTATCTGCTCGTTTATTTATCTAAATATTTGTTTCCAGGTAGCAAGTAATTGGTCTCTCGATTTCTCCGAAAATTAGTCGCGAAGTCGGGAGTTAAGTTCGCAAACTGTGGAACCTCCGTACAAATATATGTATATATAAGTAGTTGATATAGAGGGGTTTTGTATAAAGTTTCCAATAACAAACTCGGGTCTGTCCTTGTCTATCTAATGGCGGGTCGAGCAGTTCGAGCATGCCTTACTGGAAACACTCCATAAGATAGAAAGAGTCAGTCGACAACCGAGGGCACCGCGAG
>NW_018020847.1:197648-200971 GCF_002006095.1 Pseudomyrmex gracilis | reverse complement strand
TAATAATAACCTGCTACCCCCCCTTCAAAGTTAATTTTGAAGGTCAAAGAAGTAACCAGGATTTTTTTCAATTTTTTTCCTAAATTTAGTGCATTAATTTGACCTTATAAACATCTATTACGTTCGCTTTTTTTGCTGGTCCATATATGGACCAGTCCCGGAGCGAAAAGGTTAATAATAAACTGCTCGTGGCGCCGGAGTTTCTATTTGCGCCGGCAGCTCTAAAATTTATAAGCGGTGTTCTTCTTGACCCGGAGATATCTGAGATTGTTTGAAAAAGTAATAAATTCTTCTTGCTCGTTATCGAGAAAAAAGAATGTTTGGGTTATTACTAGGCGGTTTATCATTTCGGGCGCCAATATGATTTCCGTTTGCTCCTCTATCGTTTCGGAGTCTAAGTTTTGAAACAATAGGAGATCCGTTCGAGTTATCTATTGCTTTTTGTTATTTGTTTCTTATATGTCGGCGCGTCGCGTCGCGACAAAAAAGAGGACTGTGGAGTCTCCAAGACGTAACACCTGCAATCAGTAACTTTTTTTTTGAATGTATTTTACATTATTATATAATTTTTGCATCTTATTTAATGTGTACTTAAAATTATATGTAAGAAATACATAATATAAAGTTTTGAATATATCGGAGAGGAACAAGACAAATTAAAATCTTATCGTAAATGTTGTTACAGAAAGTCCCCGGGAAAAAATGGATTAGATCTAATTTAAATTTAACCAAATAAAAAATGGAAAAATAGATCTAATTAGATCCAAATTAAATCTAAATAGATATAAGGTAGATTTAAATAAATGTAAAGTAAATCTAAATAAATATAAGCAGATCTATTATAATTAAAACTACTCAGATTTAGTTAGATTTGAGCAGATCTGAACAGATCTGAGGTGATCTAATACAATAGATCTGAGTAGATCATGAGTAGATCTAATAATAAATAAAAGTGTAAATTTCCATAGATTTACTTATATTTATTTAGATCTATTTTACATTTATTTAAATCTACTTTATATCTATTTAGATAGAATTTGGATCTATTTAGATGTAATTTGGATCTAATTAGACCTAAAAAAAAAAAAAAACAGCCTCATGGCTTAAATTTAATTAACGACCTTGATATGTTATATTCATCTTATTTTGATCTTTTGAATAAACTCAGTTTATTGCGCCTTAAAAGTTAACGAGTTTCTCCCTTCTCTTACGTACTTGCGAGAAACTTGTTTATATATTGCTGCCTCTTGTCCTCCGCTTTAACAGTTTTGATTTTACACTCTATAAAGTAAGTTCTGGTAGAATATTTGTTTGTTTGTGTTTTCACTCGTGCTACATCTTGATTTTACTTACAGAATTTTTTATCGGATTGACTAAGGTATGAACGCTTTATGGAATGCAGAACGCACGAATTTTCCGCCATTTTTTTACTCTTCTATCTTGTAACACATATATATTTTTGTAATTTGCGACTGAAGATAGACTCTAGTGCGAGCCAAAACGTTTCGCTTAATGTAAAATAATATTTTGTAAAAATACTTTTATTATATTACATCTTAATTGTTGCTCGCTATTTGACCTTTTGTTTTATATTTACTTCTACTTAGATCTATTTTTCCATTTTTTTGATCTCGTTAAATTTAAGTTAGATCTAATCCATTTTTTTTCGGTTATTTATTCAGTATTTGATTTATTTGACTTACAGTGTTGAGGGTGATACATATCATAATAACACGGAAAACACTGAAATTTTCTGCAATTGGAACATTGTATAAACGACGCCATGCCACATGGGCATTTATTTTTCCGAATGTCTGGTAGAAAACAAATCTGATTTACATTAGAAAATACAGGTCTTTCCGAAGTCAATTTTGAAGCGTACCATGCAAATCGAATCATGTTATTGAAAAGGTTTGATAACAATTGTGAATGTATCAACGAATGAATCTTGATCGCGTCTTCTCGGGTTGACAGTCGACGGTTTTGTTGCAAAACATGTGTGCAATCCTGTATTCGTTTTACAAAATTTTTTATATGTCGGAAAAAGTACACGTCGCAAGGCTGACAAAACGGCGTGCAGTGTGGTGGAATAATATCTATTGTTGACGTACAATTGCCTTTATTATCCGTAAGAATATTATTGATTTGTGCCGTGTCCGTTTGGTCTCCCCATGAATCCAAAATTAGCAAAAATTCTTCGTTTTTACAGTGTGCCTGGATTACATTCATGACAAACTTAATAATATGATCTTTTGTCAGTTTACCTGATTTTGAAGCAGTAACAATCACGTTGCCGTAGCTTTGTGACAAATTGTTGACGATATTAGCAACATGAGGACCAAATGTGCCATTCGGCTTTTGCAAACATAAGAAAACTTTTGATAATAATTTACCAGAAGCCGTTATTGCGTACTGTGCAGTGTAGCTGTGAGTGACTTTATTAAAATCACCGAGAAACACTTCTGTTGTTTTTTCTCCTTTTGTTGACAGTACTCTTCACATCGTAACGATATTCACATCCAGTTTGATCAGTATTGATGACGTAATTCTTGTCAAAGTATGCGATTTTTTTGGCAACACGGTTCTAAAATTTGTATGCCTCTTGTAATATCGTCGCAGTATCCAATGCCTTTTTAGATTTTATGTAACGTGTTATTTTTCTCTGTCGAACGTTATGAGATGCTTTAAATCGGTCTAACCATAATTTGCTTGCTATAAAATCGAAGTCTTTAAATTGCAATGCAGCTTGAGAAGCCCATTGCTGGAGCAATCTTGTTGTGACCAATTTTTTTTCAACTCTTGCTTCACGAAAACGATCAAATACCCACTTGTTAATTGCTTCGAATTTTTCTATGGTGCTTCCACCTTTCTCGATTTCTGTACGCCACCGTAACAAATGTGATTTATTCGTTAATGCACTTCCTCCCATTTTCTGAAGTGTTTTTAAACTCCAGTTGAGGTGTTCCCTAGCTAAATTAACGATTTTAATTTTTCCAATGGCACGTAAGTTTTACTGATCTTGCTTGGACGTTGCTCGACTTCTTTATTGTCCGATAACGACAGAGCGGATGTGCTTGATGAAGTAGTTTTGCTCAAAATTTCTTATTTCTCCGGCGATGATACGTCAGATGTTTCCACTTCTGCACTTTTGTCGTCTGTGACTTCGTTTGGTAATAATATTAGGTGCGCAACTAAGTTCTCGCTGTTTTTTTTGAAAATGCAACTTTATTGTGAAAAAATGGTTACAAATGAATCATTCAAAGTATTGCCCATCGGTAGCTACAACTTTTTCCCATCTTTCTGGCAGAGCTCAAATACCGTTA
>NW_018020847.1:181768-197318 GCF_002006095.1 Pseudomyrmex gracilis | reverse complement strand
AAATGGCTTGGCGGGTAACTCCTAATGCTGAAGCAAGCTGTTCTTGCGTTTGGCATGGATCCTCATCGAGCAATGCCTCCAATTCAGCGTCTTTGAAGGTTTCTGGCCTTCCTTCACGCGGACGGTCGTCAACATCAAAATCACCGTCTTTGAAGCGACGGAACCAATCACGGCATGTTGTTTCACTTAGAGCAGCATCTCCGTAAACTTTTTGGAGCTCTCGATGCGCTTCAGCCGCCGTTTTCTTTGAATGAAATAAGAAAATCAACACTTTCCGCAAATGACGATTATTTGGTAAAAAATCAGACATTTTCACACAACCAAAAGTATATGACGCCAAAACAAAATCACTAACGTGTCAAAGCGGTTTGTTTACCATATGTCTAAGCTTGGCTCGTGACGTCTTGGATATGTCAAAATCGACCAGCACTTACTGCTGGAGCCATCTATTGACAAACAGCGGGAACTTAGTTGCGCACCTAATACCTCGTAATCTTCATAAAAGTCAAAATCTTCTAGTAGTTTTATAATAACTTCAGTCATATTTTCTTCAAGAAGTTTTGCTTTGTTGCTGATATTGTTGCTTGGCTTTTCTTTAAAGATGTTTAAAGAACGAAGATTTTCACAACATAGTTTCAAACTGTCAGTAATATCCTGTGTATTGTACGACGACATAAACGGAAAAGTTTCAGATTCAGGATTGACATGTACTCGGTGTATTTTCGCTTTTCATTTTCAAATGTTCGCAAATGTTCGCGTTTTTTTTTTAAATATCTACATGCACGATGCAGCTGTTTGCAAAAGCAGACGCAGACTGGATCTATACCAACAATAAAGAAGACCTTTCCCTAAACTCTTCTATGGAATTTCCCCCCTCCCGCTCTGACAAAGTAATAGTCGCTTTTATAGAGACAGATTCTGAGCAGATACCTGACCTACGCAAGACTGTAAATATTTCTTTACTGAAAATTCTTAAAGATATATTTCTTAAACACTATTTGAATGTCTTCAATTTTAAATACAAATTTAAAAAAATAGGATTTATTTGTTATAATTCATTCAATTGTCATCAAACATTTTCAATAACATGATTCGATTTGCATGGTACGCTTGAAAATTGACTTCGGAAAGACCTGATATGTATCACCCTCAACAATGTACGTCAAATAACTCAAATACTGAATAAATAACTTTCTGTAACAACATTTGCAATAAGATTTTAAATTGTCTTGTTTCTCTCCGATATATTCAAAACTTTATATTATATATTTCTTACATATAACTTTAAATACACAGTAAATAAAATGCAAAAACATATATAACAATGTAAAATACATTCAAAAAAAAAGTTACTTGATTGCAGGATTCGAATCCGCATGCCTCGAGTTACGATGCAAGCATCTAACTCACTGAGTCACTCGAAGCCGCTTGCAAATAGACATAACGGAACGACTTTTTCGGTGCATCTAAGAAAACCGTGTTTTTTCAAAATTAAAAACTTGAAAACTAAGGCCCATTGAAACAAACGGCCAAACACGGAACAACTTTTTTGACCTATAGAACCATCAAAAAAATTGGCATCGAATTTCACGATAACCACTTCTGGGGATCCCCTTGTAAATTATGTAATATTACATTGTATTGCATTAAATTTATATTGTGTTGTATTTAATTAATATATTGTGTTATATTCCATTGTAATACATTGTGATTATTTTGTGTTATGTGATTCTTCGTTTAGACTATCATCTATACTAACGTGAGTATAGAAAACACTGTATGCTGGCTATTTTTTTTCCTAAGTAATAAGAATATAAAACAATACAAGAGCATCTTTTTGACAGTAAAGTTGCTTTGTCTTTTCTCCCAGAGGCGTTTTTGAAAACGTGTGCTGGTGTAAAAATTATTATAAACTGCCAACGCATGCTGGCTCTTTTCTAAATAATATTAATACAAAACAAAGTCAGATACATCTTTTTGACTGTAAAGTTGGTTTGTTTTTCCTTCCAGAGGCGTTTTTGGAAACGTATGCTGGTGTAAAAAGTATTATAAATTGCCAACGCATGCTGGTTATTTTCTAAATTATGTCCACTAGGCAAATTGTGAAAATATTGCACAAAAATGACATTATGAATGATAACGATTTTGCAATGATTGTACTAAGATACTTCGTCAACTTCGTAACGCAACAGTTTTGTCAAAATAAAATTTTGTAAATACTATTTGTCAAAAAGTGGAAAAGAGTCGTTATACATTTCAACAAGTATATACATGAATTAAGTTGATTGTTTCATATGTATTGTAATTATATTTCTCCTTATTTTAAACATCACATAGTTGCAATTGTTTCTCAATTATTGAACAATTTCTTTTTGAAATTACTTTTGCAAATTTACTGCTAAGATGATTCGTCATATCGTTATTCTTTTGCCGAAATAATATTTGGAAAGTAATTTTGCAAACAAATACAAATATATTATAAAAGATTAATGTTTTTGCGTCTATTTCCTAAAATATATTTATATAATTGCAAAGTACAATTTTTATGCAAGTAAAAATTGTCACATAACTTTATAAATGTTTTCCTATCAATGATATTAATATAAAACAATATCAGATGCATCTTTTTGACTGTAAAGTTGCTTTGTTTTTTTGCCCAAAGGCGTTTTTGTAAACGTGTGCTGGAATATTAATTATTATAAAGCATTTTCGGGTGCTTGCTATATTTTAAATTTATAATGCCAGAGACGTTTCTTGTGACGTAAAATTGCTTTGTGTTTCCTCCCAGAGATGTTTTTGTAAACATTTGCTGAAGTAATAATTATTATAAAGTATTTTTAGTTGAAGTATGCTAGCTATAGTTTAAATTTTTAATGTCAGAAGCGTCTCTTATGACATACAATTGTTTTGTCTTGTCTCCCAGAAGTGCTTTCGAAAACGTATGTACTAATAAATATAAAGATTTAATATGTAACATATTTGCTGGCTACGTTCTAAATTGTGCCAGAGATGTCTTTTGTAACATAAAGTTGCTTTATCTTTTCTTTTGCTCAAAAGCATTTTTTTAAACGTGTTCTGGTGGAAAAATTATTTTGAAGCATTTACAAATGACGTGTTCTAGCTCTGTTCTACATTTATTGTGCCTGAGACTTCTTGTGTAGCATAAAACAGCTGTACTTTTGTCCCAGAGATGTTTTTGGTATTGTATGGTAGTGTATTCAATAATATGAATATTTACAATCAACGTGTACTGGTTAAGTTTAAAATTTTTTGTGTCAGAGACGCCTTTTTGTAACAGAAATTTGCTTTATTTTTTTTCCCAGATGTGTTTTTGTAAACGTGCTGATGGTTTAATGAAGCATTTACAATCAACGTGCTAATTATATTCTTAATTTATTGTATCAGAGATGTCTGTTTAACATAAAGTTGCTTTTTGTCATGTTGCTTTTGTTTCAGAAGTGTTTTTAGTAACGTGTGGTATGTATGTTAAAGAGAATACACATTTACAATTAGCGTTTGCTGACTATTTTCTAAATTTATACTGTCAAAGACATCTTTTATAGAATAAAGTTGTCGAAACTAGTAAATTGTAGAACTATAAAGAATTATGACAAATCTGCTCAAGATCTGTTGTCGTTAAAAATGATAACTTCAACAGACTTGTGGAATTTTCCCCCCTTCTTCGAAAAAGGAAAATGTATCGCCATTTTCCGTTTATGAAACTAAAATTCGGGTGTCCCGTGTCCGTGTCGTCGGGCACTTTGCTGTATATCTTGTAGATCGAACATCTCTCGTCTCGCTTTGAGTTTTTGTTTTTGCAACCAAAAACATACACACACGCTTGCTACGATTATCAAGGTTACGCTTACCAAAGTCGGAAGAATAAAGTGCAGCTGCTTATAAAACGCGTTATCATCGAGATCACTTTTCTTTGTTACTCGTGTTAATTGTTCCTCTAATGACCGCAACTGCACTTTCTGCGTTACACTTTCCAACTTTATACCGTTACTTTTTGCTTGTTCCCTTTTTCTTGGTGCCGTAATATTGAAACGCGGTAAGAACGTACTTATTCTCACGCCCTTTACTACTTTGTTCGTTCGTACTATTATACTTGCCGTGGTCAACTTACATTGCTCCGGCAGTTTTATTTCCCCGACTCCGGTTATGACCTTCATCCTTTCTGATTCGTTTTCGCACATTATTCGCAAAGTTTCTTTTTTCAAGGTCGAGAATAACCACACGCGCGCCTTTGCTAATCGTATCCACACGGTTTGGTTGGAAACCACGTGGTCGACTTCACAGTCTCCGTAGCTACCATCTTTGTTCAAAAACATTTGTAACTCGCAGAGCGCTCCCTGCGACAACCGATACATTGAATCTATGTTTTTACATATGTAACAATCCTGTACGCTTATACAACTATTCTACTGTGTTTCACTAAGTACAGAGTATGTTTGACGATTTGTGTCTATTGCTATCACTGGGTGCTTGACTCGCACCGCCGCGAACACGTTGTCCCGTTCATGTACTGGCAAGAGTATTACCCTGTACACATTGTAACTACCGGAACTGACCAACGGAAACTTTACAACCGTGAATATATTTGAGTCCTTACAATAGACACTAACCGTGGCACACAAACCTTTTTATCTCTAACCAGTTTTCTAGAGTTACAGCAAAAGGAAAACGCAGATCCCGCATGAATTGGTTATTTGCATCTTTCAGGATTTGTATGATTTGCTCAAGTGGCACTACTTCCAATTTTGCAAACTTAGTATGCACGTCGGTAACATACTCAATTATACCCTCGGCATCTCTGTCAGCAAACCGCCCAGCTCAATAAAATAGTCTCTCAGTTCTTGCTGTTGAGCATAGTCATTAATTTTCTGAATTATTCTTACTACTGCTTCTCGCAGCTTATTCTCATTTCTTTCGATAATATTTTCCACATTGTCTCGTGGCGTTAATTATTTGTAACTGGGTTTTTACAGTATGCTGCAGTACGGCTTGTTTATTTCCTATTAACTGTAGTTGCTCCGAGATTACTTTCTCGTCTTCTGCGTCCATAGTGCCAAACAATATTTTGGCCACGGAAGCGACCGCGTTTACTAAACCTCTTCGACTGCGCGTCGGTGTCCCCACTAACATTTTTATTCTTTTTATTAACGTACTGACCTTCTGTTCCCTGTGCCGTACTCGCTAGAAAAACTGTCACAAAGTTCCTTATTTTCACTATGTATCTTTTTGTTACCGCACATGTCTTTGGTACTGTTTATCATTCTTTGTAATTGTTATAGCTTATTATACATAGATGTTACGTCTAGTTTTACTGCTAATTTCCATTATTTGTTAGAACGGTACATTTCGCCTTGCTTCTCGAAATATATTCCAGGGTTATGTTGGAACCTTCGAATCTTGAACTCCTGTCTTTCGGTCCCGTCCCACGCAATACACACAGCAATTTTTAACAGTAAAATTTTTATCTTGTAAGATAATATTTTTATATTATTTCCTGCAACGGCCGTGTTCTTATGCTGTGTTTGTCTGTACATATTTTATTTTCGTTGCAAAAGGAAACTGACTCGACTACGATTTCACTCGAGTTTATTTTTACTTTCTGGTGTCAAATTTATGCTGAACCGCGGATTTCTCCTTCCTCCCTTTCTTCGGGACGGATATTTCAATCACACTTTACCACCGAGGTAGTTCTTCGGTATCTTTGGCGAACAACGGAATCTTCTTTTCCCTTTTATTTTACACGTTCGTTATACACAATGGCATCTCAATGCAGCCGATGCGGATGCGCGGGTCGACCCTCCGGGTCCCTCTGTGTCACGTGCTGGCTTGGTCTTCAGTTTGGAGGTGAAGACTGGGCCATCCTTTGTGAAGGTGATAGTGATGGTGACAGTGACACTGACTCGCGGGTCAGTATCACGAGTGCGGCTACTAGTGTCGTACCTCGTGATATCACGGAAACCTGCGCTAGAGGCTTCGAGCCCGCCTCGCTGGAGCCGCTCGTCCTGCCACCAACCGTTATCGTGCCTGACTCTGAGGATGAAATGGTAATCTTGGAGCCGGAAGACTACTCCCCGGCCTTTCCAGACTCGGAATCACCGCGCACCCCGCCGCCGGGTGTATTTTGGTATTACTTCGACTGGGATCCCGATGTGGTGTGCCTAGGTCCCCCCTTGTCGCCCGATCCCTCCGTCGTGATTATCTCTGACTCAGAGTAAAGTGGATCGGTAAGTACCCTTTCTTTTACTTAACTTTCTATAAAGGCNTTTAGCCTATTAACATGCACATTCTGTGTGCGTCTTCTCGCTTTCATTGTGTATGTGACGTCGGATACTTTTGCAACTACTACATATGGACCAACCCACAGCGATTCCAGCTTCGTTGACGTTCCTCTTCTCAATGTCTTGTCGTAAAGCAAGACTTTATCGCCAACTTTAAAAGATGCTGGCTTTGTTTTTCTATCATAATACCGCTTGGCCTTTTTCTTCTCTTCGCGCAGATTTTCTCTTGCTACGCGATTCGCGGCGCGTAATCGTTCTTTTAATTCCTGCGCGTAATCTTTTAAATTGTACTGTGTTGCTGGGGGTTTTCTTAATGCAGTCGGTAACTCTGCTTGTTTACCGTACATTAACTCGAACGGTGTAAACTCCGTGGCTGAATGTGGAGTAGTATTGTACGCAAACATGGCGTACGGGATCCACTTATTCCAATCCATTTGTTTCTCATTCACATAGTGTCTTATATATTCAGCCAGTGTCTTATGAGAGCGTTCCAAAGCTCCATTACTCTCAGGGTGATATGCCGTCGTTTGAATCTTACTAATTCCTAATAACTTACACACATTTTTGAACATTTTATTGACGAAATTCGTGCCTCTGTTCGTCAGTATCGTCCTCGGGATGCCATACTCGCATACTATTTTTGTAACAAACTTTTGTGCTACGGTCGTTGCTTTTTGATTAGAGACAGGTATTGCCTTACTAAACTTTGTAAGGTTATCTTGAAAAATTAACAAGTACTTATTTCCATTGCTGATCACGGTTAATGGTCCAACAATATCGAGAGTGCATTTCTCAAATGGCTCTGTCGGTGTATCGGTGATAACCATTGGCGCTTTAATTTTTCTTGCAAACTTATTCCGTTGGCATGACGCGCATTTTGCAATATATCCCTCTACATCTTTTGTAATGTGTGGCCAATAATAATTCTGGCGAATTCTTTTTACGGTTTGCACTATTCCCTGATGTGCTCCTAATGGTGCGTCGTGATATTCGTACAATATCTGTTTCTTTTCCTCTTCCGTGAGTTCTTGTGTCTCACTTGCTTCTTCAGCGTTTCTTTTGCTTTGCAAGCACATATTTCCGTTTGTTTGACGTTCCGGCTTAATGCATCTGTATTGGTGTTGGCTTTCCCTTTTTTATATATTATTTCATACTTGTATTCCTCGAGTTTTAATCGCCAACGAATTAGTCGTGATCCGGGATCTTTGATGCTGAATAGCCATACGAGCGCTCTGTGATTCGTAACGATCTTAAAT
Source organism: Pseudomyrmex gracilis (assembly GCF_002006095.1). Lineage (NCBI taxonomy): Eukaryota > Metazoa > Arthropoda > Insecta > Hymenoptera > Formicidae > Pseudomyrmex > Pseudomyrmex gracilis. The sequence goes on along the minus strand of NW_018020847.1, from coordinate 189,766 downwards.
TTTACACCATATAAATATGGTCAAAAATGTTTAACGCCCCATACGATTGCTAATAGCTCTTTTTCTGTAGTGCTATAGTTCCGTTCGGCGGTGTTTAGCACTCAACTTGCATATGCGATAGGTTTATCTTGTCCTATCGGGCCTTGTGACAAGACAGCTCCGATTGCGTAACTTGATGCGTCTGTTGTAACGATAAATTTCTTTGTGAAATCCGGATATGCTAACAAAGGTGCGCTGCTTAATTTTTCTTTTAATACTTCGAACGCTCGCTGTTGTTCCTGGCCCCACTCGAACTTGACTTCTTTTTGTGTTAGCTGAGTCAGAGGTTTCGCAATTCTTGAGAATTGGTTAACGAATTTCCGATAATAGTCTGCTAATCCTATAAAAGCTTGTACATCCTTCACTTTTGTTGGCACAGGAAAACTTTTTACTGCAATTATTTTTGACGGGTCTGGTTTTATCCCATCTTCAGTAATAATGTGCCCTAAATATGTGACTTTCTTTCGAAAAAAATCACATTTGTCCGGCTGTAGTTTCAAATTATTTTCTCGAAGTCGTTCAAACACATGTTTTAGTCGCTTACTGTGTTCCTCCAGACTAGCCCCATGTACTACTATATCGTCTAGATATACAAAACATTCTATGCCCTGTAACCCGGACAAAACTGAGTTCATCAGTCTCTGAAATGTGGCTGGCGCGTTTTTCAAACCAAAGGGCATTCTATTATACTCGTAATGCCCGTACAGTGTCGAAAATGCTGTCTTGCACTTGTCGGTTTCTTCCATGGGTATTTGATAATACCCCGGCGCCAAGTCCAGCGTGGAGAAATATTTAGCATTTTCCAGCTGATCCAAAATTTCCCTTATATTAGGCAGAGAGAACGAATCTCCGATTACGTCGTTTAGACGCTGGAAATCCACCACTACCCTCAACTTCCTGATGCCTGATGCGTCCATCTTCTTAGGTACTACTAAGAGTGGCGCATTCCATTGACTCTTACTATGCCGGATTATTTCGCTATCTAACATTTCCTTTATTTACCTGTTGACTTCCTGTTTATGCTTCTCCGGTAGTCGGTATGGCCTTATATTAATCGGCGCGGTATTGGCCTTGACCGGAATCTGATGATCTACCGCGCTTGTCTTACTCAGCGGTTCTCCGGTTAAGTAGAAAATATCACTATATTCTTCACTTATTTCGTAAAGTTTCCTTTTTTCCTCTTTATTTAAATATTAAACTCGCAAAATTTCTCTTATTTTTTCTTGACGTGAAAAGCCATTGTGTTTGTTTTCCATCATGTTTATTTCTAGGCTTCCGTCAATGTCTGTTAACGGGTCAACTTTTACTTGCGGAATCTGCATTTTTACGGTTTGCTCCGTTGTGTTAATGACGCTTACAAGGCATAAGTAGTTTTTAGGTTGTACGAGACAGTTACCGATGAATATTCCAGGCTGTTTCTTTACTGCTTCTACTAAGCCCACCTGGTTACTATCTGTCACTGCTTGTATAATGGCCTCATATCTTGACGGTATTTCTACACTTGTATAACGTTGTAGAGCCAACGCCTCCTGTCTTACGAGAATTTTCCCTTTCTTATAGTCACGAGTAACATTATATTTTTTTAAGAAATCGCTTCCTAAAATTCCTTTGTAACTTATAGGGAAGTTATCTCTCACAATAAACATAGGATGTTTAATCTTTTTATTTTTTAACCGAATAGTAGCCACAAATTTTCCTATCACATAGGCTTTATGTCCTGTAACTCCTGTCAATTCTACGCTGGTTAATTTCGCGGGAGTTTCCTCTTTTAGGCATTTCTTTTTAATAAATGACACTGAAGCTCCCGTGTCATACAGTAATGCTGCTTCCCCACGCTTTGTTTCTTTGATTGGCATTCTTACAACGTCCAAACCTGCTTGCGTAGCGTTTATCTCTGTAATTTGAAGCTCTGCCACCGTTATAGCTTTTTTCTTTTTGTTGCTTCTATCCTTCTCATTCTCGGATGAGTCGCTGCTGTCACTTTGAGTCTGTTTTTTATTATGCTTTTTACGTGATGTATCCTTTGGTTTCTTTCCTGGATACTTCTTGTTTTTCTTATCATTTAGGGCCCAGCAATTTTCCCTGAAATGTCCTGCTTTTTTGCAATAGTTGCAGAATTTTTCAACGGCATTCATTTTGTTGCCTACCTTTGGCAATGTTATTTTGCTTGCGCTGCAATCTCGACCCAAATGTCCGTGCTTTCCGCATTTAAAACACGTGTCTTTATTATATTTTCCTTTATTTTGTGGATTTTGATTTTTTACTTGACCGCTGTGAGGTGTTGTCACTGTTTCTTCCGAGCTGGCCGAATTTATGGCTTCCTGTAGAGTTCCATAATTTTGTGAGCGAATTATTACTCTAATTTCACTTTTTAATCCTATCTGAAATTGCTGTAACGCCTGCTCTTTGATTGTGCTCATAATGATACGTTTTTCCTCAACGGTGTGCCCCCTACCTTCCACAATGGCCCCATACAACTCCATGGCGATCTGATTTACACGTTGTGAAAGTGCACAAACATACGGCCGTATGTTTGTGCACTTTCGTCATTCTTTTGCTTTAACGTGTTAAAATCTATTTGCAACTGAGTAACACTTTTCTTTGCAGCGTAAGTGTTCTCAATTTCCTCTTTTAATTGCCGGAAGTTGCAGACATTCTTTGTCTCGAAGTCCAATAAAGACTGATCTCGCAACTTTGTACGTAACACTGCTAGTAACAAAGCAGGTTCATCCAACGGGCTAACAACTCCCGCTGCATACTCACACGCGTTCAGAAACTCGCGTATCTGTTCGGCTGATTTTCCGTCAAACGCTTGTATTAAATTCACCGCGTCTTTCAATTGTAGCTGACTCCTATTTACTATATGATTTCGGATGTCATCATCCGTCCGTCCGTACGTGATATCGAGTTGCTCGCTCGGGCGTACGTGTGTGTTTCTTCGTGTGAGTGGAGCACCTGTTTCACGCATTCTTTCCTCGCGTAGCTCCCCCATTTGCCTACCTAACGCGTCTACACGTGCGTCCATTGCCCCTAATGTCCGCAAGACCTGACGTAGAACTTCCTCGGTGACGTCATGACTCGGCCTACCTGACCCTGGGTCCCCCGCGGCCCCCGCATCACGAGCTCCGGCTAGCTCGTGTTGCATTTGCGTTATCTCTGTGTCTACTGCGTCCTGAGCTCGCCTAACATTTTCTATGTCTAGAGCCCGTTCTGCGTTATCTAAATTTGACGCAAGGTTACTTCCGCCCGTCTGGAACATTTCGCTTTGATACAAAATCAAAGAAGGTTTGTTATTACCGTCTTTCCTTTCTTCCTCTCTTAACAGATTTCCAGCTATACTCCGGTCTATTTCTATTTCGAACTCTCTTTCCGTTACTACGTTTGGATGTGACTCTGAGTCGCTATCACCTTCGAACCTCAACCGGCGCCGATATGTGTGCGCCTCTAATTTCGCCGGAGCAGTTCGCGGTTCCGGCGTTGGTACCAAACTTTTGATCGTTTGGTATATACAAGCGGAATTCTAATCGCGCTTTTCCGGGCGACCTATCTGCCAGTTTTCTGACATTTACAAAGTGTTATTACAGAATTTTTGACTTACGCTAGCGCTCTCATTTCCTCGCCTGCCGATTGTTGTTTTTCGTTACGCAGTTACCTGTCGCCCTATGTCGCCGCTGCTGCTGCTGACGCTGCTACCGCCGCTGTACATTGCCGCTGTACGCTGCCGCCGTGCGCTACCGCTGTATGCTACCGCTTTGGTTGTCGCTTTTGTTATTGTTTATCTTGCCTCAGTTTGAGCTGAGTTTTTCTCTTCCCCGCTGGTCCTTTTATGCACCCGTAATGCTTCTTTCGTTAATGCTTCCTCGGAGTACTTGCGGTGGGCTTCGCTTCTTTTCCTTGCCTCTTGTCCACTGCTTCTACTTTGCTTGTTACACTGCTCACCTTACTTCATGCGGTAGGTCAACATCGTGCGTAACTCGAGATCGTGAGCACTGAGCATTCTCTACTCTTCTCTGGCACCACTTGTTTATATTACTGATTCTGTTATTTTTCTGTTTCAGGTGCTGAGAACCCGTTCTTATTTTTTACTAGCCGGGATTTTTGTTAGTTTTTATACTTCTTTTAAAATATATCTCTTTTTGTTGTACAACTTTCTTTTTCTTTTCTCACCCGAATCCTTGATGTCCTTGTTGTTTCCACCACAATCCAACCGGAATTTCTCTTCGTACTAGGTACTGTTAGAATCCCGTTTTAGTAGTTGGTTTACAATCCTACCGCTGCCACCAAAATTTGTTGAGATCAAGGGAGTCAAAGGACTTGATGAAGAATAAGATTTGTTTACAAAACTGGCAAAGGTTATTAGTTAATACTTTTAAACTTTTGTACAATTATTGCACGTTATTACTGACACTTAGCCGTTGCTTTACTGCGGTAAACTCTCCGGATGGACTCGGAGCTACACAGTATTGTCAACAGCTACTTACGATCTGTCTGTCATTGCTCGCGATCAATCTCTTAAAGAAATCGATTGTGACCATTCAGCAATTTAGCGACCCAAATGCTACTGCACGTAGGCCGTTGACGTCGCGTGCTGCTTCTATCCTATTTAATACTACGCTTAACAAGTAGATTTTATTTACAATGAGATGCTGCTTGTTACCTTTTTAAATAAATTCGGGTCGATTGAGCACTGACGCGTACCTTCCGAAATTGCTCAATGGCCCGGACGAAATTACTCTAAATTTCACGACAGCCTCTACATTGCTCGAATTTACAGTCAGTCTGCAAAATATTAACACTTTGTTTACTGGATATCATAGGCACGCTTATACTGACTTCTAGACTTGTGTGTGTGTGTGTGTGTGTAAAAGAGAGGGAGGAAGGGAGGGAGGGAAGAGGGAGAGGAGAGAGAGAGAGAGAGAGAAAGAGAAAGAGAAAGAGAGAGAGAATAGAGATGTACTTATATCCTAAGTCTCTCGATCATTTTGTCTGTTTTTTATTTAGAGTGCAATAGACTAATCGCTGTCTCGCGTTTACCCGAGTTTTACTTGTAAATTTTGACGGTCGATTACCGTACAGAAAGCGTCTCGCGAGTACTTCAGTAATATGGAAAACTTTCTGTGCGATATAAAATGTTTGATGACATTCAGTTCATAATTTTTTTTTGTAGTAATACATGCAAATTTGAAGAAAAAATTATTATAACTTTTATACACATATGTGCGCAATAATAAATGTACTATTGACAGCTCACAAGAATTCGCTCTACCTACAAGCTAACAGACGCAAGGGGCAAAGGGAATCGTCCGTCCGCTCCAATCAAGTTCTTCTATTAGGTAGGTTCTGTCGAGGCGGTGNGGATATTCCNACTGCCNACCTAATAGAAGAACTTGATTGGAGCGGACGGACGATTCCCCTTGCCCCTTGCGTCTGTTAGCTTGTGGGTAGAGCGAATTCTTGTGAGCTGTCAATAGTAGGATATTCTGTATAGTACTGCGATCACAGTGCGTAACTTTTCATAAAACATAAATACACAAATTTAAAAAATTTTCTAACACTATTTTTTTTATTTATGACTTGCTTTATATACTTGTTTCATGCACATAATATTCCGTATTATGTGTTAGTCAAAGAAAATGACTTTTCACAAATAAATAGGAAGTGTTAAAAAAATCTATTTTATTATGGTGTAACGTGCACTTTGCTCTAAGATCTTTTAGCAACGGTGCCGCACAACTTCGGCACGTTTATTCAGGCGAAAACCAAATTTTTACTCACCTAATTTGAAAGTTGGGCGCCAGGCGTGTCTTACACGCCGAACTCAGAAATCTCAATTTAAAAGACAAATCTCGACAAGAACGTAAACATGACAGCAAGGTCACTCGGCAGCTCAGTTTCTTTTTGTTTTTATAATAATAACGGAGAGGCGTGGACTCAGGAGGCGGTGTTTAATAAATAACAGCAGAGAAACTTGTTTGTTTCAGTTAATAAAAATATAATCTGAATGAGAATAATTTTTTAATATCACCGAGTATCGGCAGTACAGTGTAACAAATCAACAAAAAAAACATAAAGACAAATATAAATAAAATTACCGTAAAGTACGCGTGAACAAAATTAAATGAGTAGCGTGTCGTTGGGCAACAGCTAATTGAAAAAACGTCGTATTTGTTCTTTATTTCCGCTCGCAACCGTGTGCCCGGATTTTCTTACATTTTGTCTAGCGAGAGTGACCGCGAGATGTTATTCATGCAGCGGAATGCGCTGCCGCACGCAGAACGATAGATAAGGCGCACGGGTAACGCGCGCTCTTTGTTTAGCGCGAGCCGGGCACTCTCTACGACGCAAGGTCGCGGTCCGATGGATACTAATTTTGACACGATTCACACTCTTAACTCCCGGTATTCAATAAAATACAAATACAAAGCACTTGATATTCCTGAATCACGCGTTTTATCGTAATCGAAAGGAACCGATACAGCAGCGAAACACGTTACAGTGAAATACAAACAGAACTACAGAAAATAAAAAAATAAAACATTACACGCACGAATAACAAACTATATTACGCCCGGATTGTTGCGATCGTGGTACGGCGAGAAAGCAGCAAAGATAAAGTTTTTCGGCAGCAGACGCTATTGCAATCTTTATTGTACAATATACAAGTCAAACGCAAATATACGGCGCGGCATCGAGCTGACCATTACCGTGCAGACTCGATCCACGACGGTATACTATCGAAAACGCAAAATATGCGAGAGAGAGCGAGCAATCACTCACGTTTGTCGGCATCCTCCTCACGTAGCTTCCTTAGCTCCACCAAAAAAATACTTTGGCAGCTTCCTGCAAGGCTGTCCCTCTCAGCGCCCTATTTTCTTAGGTCCTTCTCGGGTCTCATTTCCCGGCACTCATTTCTGGCACGGCTCACAACTTTTTCCGGAGGCGAGGAACTCGCGTCGTTCACGGCACGCACAACAATGATCTCGGCCGCTACGGCAATTTCTCTCGAGGCCGCATGCCGTTACTCGGGGCCGGGTAATTAGCCAATCATACTTTGTGCTCCGCGGCGCTGTGATTGACGGCGGCCACGTGCGTATCGGCAACTCATCGACGCGGGTCCATTTCTGGCTGTATCGGCCCGTTCTGCTTGATTCCATCTGTAAGTGAGCTCGCTCGGGCTCATTTTTCTGCGTCACGAGATTGATAACTCCACAGGGAGCCCCGCTCCAGTTTTTACGGTGTCGAAGTGCTAGCGTCTTCCGTTTTCTGGCCCGTCGTCGACATTGTCGCCGAGCGCTTTGTGCCTATGAGGCCCTTACGCCCCTGTATCGCTGTTTGTCTCTACCGTCTCTCCTTTTCGCTCCTCTAATCCGACGCTACGTGTCGTGAGCTACACTCTCTCTCTTTCTCTGCACGCCTAGATAAATCACAAAATAACCGCCAAGCGGTTGGCACGGCAGAATCACAATTTAAATGCGCTCAAATGCCAAAAATAATCTGAAAATAACGCAAATAACAATTAGTACAGATCGCAACACCTCAACCATGGCTAATAAACGGTATAGGCGCCACGCGCCTTCGCCACCCAGCAAGCAAGCTCACGTGATAATGACGTGATTATGAAGTGATTTTAATGACTACGACGTTAAGTAACATAAATGGTATGTTATTTTGACGTCATTTACAATACCAAAAGTTGACGTCACCGATATGACGTCATTTAGATGTCGCGTTGACGTCATATATCATCTTATATCTATTGAATTTTAATATGACAGCAATAAAACGATTAAATGAAGTTCTAACAACAACCTTGAGTTAAATTTCACCGTTAATTATAATAATATGGTTATTAATAACATTTTTTGGTAATTATGCAGTTATACGGACTATTTTCCGATCTCAACAATTTTGACATATGTTATCAAGGTCACCTCCCTGAATAATAATATGAAGGTTTTA
>NW_018020847.1:178065-181252 GCF_002006095.1 Pseudomyrmex gracilis | reverse complement strand
TAAAACCTTCATATTATTATTCAGAGAGGTGACCTTGATAACATATGTCAAAATTGTTGAGATCGGAAAATAGTCCGTATAACTGCATAATTACCCATTTTTTTTTAAATTATATTATATCTTTAAATACATTCTTTATAGATAAGTATAACCATTTATTTATAGATAAGTAGCCACGTACACTTTGGTAAACTGATTACCTTTTATATATATATATATATTAAATTTATTAAAAATAACATAATATATAAATATATATTCAATGATAACTAAAGTTTATTGTAGTGAAATTTTATAATAAGAACAATTATTATTAAATATTTTTTATTATTAAATAATAAATGAAATGTGTAAGAATATATATATATATATATATATACTTTGAGAATAAGTAAAGAAAAATAAGTACAACCATATGAAATCTTTAATCATAAGAGCCAAAAATATTTACATTATAGTAAGGAACAAGTGGTCTAGCGGGCTGAGTGCAGGGGCTGCGAATATGGTGGTCTCGAGTTCAAATCTCACCATCACCTTTAGGAGTTTTTCCAGTCCCGGTGTCTTTCATCGAGTTAATCAATTGATTGATAGAATCAGATCTCCAAAAATTAATTCAAGTAAAATTTCGAACTAATTTTGTTTCTATAAAGTGTTTTTTTTTATATATCACCGTAATATTACTGCGATGCATTTCGGCGGTCATTTTATTACCGTAATGCAGAAATATTACGTGCTATGTGGGATGTTAATACTATTGTTCTTTAAATGTTTTGTTTTATTTTCCTTCTACATTTACAATAACGTCTTTACCATGTTATATTGATGAGACTTTTTTGATTATATTCACGTCTACTTGATGTAATATAATGACGTCAATAAAATGTGACATAATCACGTGATATGTACGTCAAAATCACGTCATTGTTATGTCATAATTGACGTTTTGCAGACCAAAAACTGACGTCATTATCACGTGAGCTTGCTTGCTGAGCAATATACGCGTGTTCGCTTTTCGCGCGCATTCTAACTAGCTGCTCTCCCTTAAATCGTGCAAGACGCAAGCTCATCGCCTCCCGTGCCGGCCGGAATTATTTCCTTGTGACGGATACAAAAAATGTCACGTCACATTGTATATTTATTTTTTTCTAAACAATAACTCATGTTTGCTGCAGTACTATACAGAACATTATACATTTATTATATGCACTGTGACGTTTTTCGCGGTGGTACCGTAGTTTTCGCGTCGCTCCCCCGCAAACGGAGAATAATTCCCGGGACTTAGGTGAGCGTCCGCGAGAGGACAACGTCGAATCACTGGCAGGACAGAAAAGGTGGCCCGGAACGAGCACCGCCGGGTCGAATCGACGAATACTTGGGTGTCGGTTTGGGCGCCAGACGCGGAATCGCGTCAAAAATCAGCGTCACTCGGCACGACGGGCCGACTAGCTCTTTTGGGAACGGAGAGGGGCGGGGTTTAACAAAAATTCGGAGTACAGGCTGTCCCTTGACCTCGCGATAGGAAGCTCACGTACAGGAAAGAGAGTTGTAATTAAGTGGCACGAGTTGATAATTGAGTGACAGTTTATTACGCGGGTAAAAGAGTAGAAATGATAGAAAAGAGATGGTATAAGAAGTAGTAAAAGAAAAGATTGCTTACAAAATAATATAAAAGCAGACTGACTAAGATTGATAATACATAAAAGAAATATATGAGGTATACAAAAAATAGAAGTAAATAAGCTACGGCGATAACATCCGAAAATAATACAAAAAAAAAAGAAGACACGGAGTCCACAATGACTTACAAGATTTCACAAACCGCGNCACGCAAATTAACGAGACAAATTAATGAAATGAAACGCCCCCGCAAGAGTACTGGACGCGATACGATACTCGAGGAGTCCAGCCGAAAGGTAACAAGCGCAGGCACCAGAATATAGCAATAGCGGGGCGCAAAGTCAGAGGCAGGATAAATAGCTAGAGAATGTAAGCGGGTGTGCAAGGCTGGCACTCAGCCGTAATAAAATAGCGTGCAGTCACCTTTTTACAAGCCGTGACTTACTTGTTATTTTGTGGATCGCGATTTTGGTCGACTGGCTCACTCGGCCACGCAGCTTTCGCCGGTTTCGTATCGCTAAGCCCAAAAGGTCAAATCGAGCCGAGGTCTCAGTCTACGCGCATGCACTCGAAGAAAAATACTCGCGATACAGAGCGAAGGAGGTGCGACGTCGGAGTGTCTTTTCCCGGTTATCTGTCACAGAGTGATCGGAAACGCTCGTTATCTTAGCGTCAGGAAAGTCGGCGACACGATACGTTACTCGACCGCGAATAATCCCGGACAACTTATACGCTCGAAAGACGACACGCATTCACCGTACGCTCGCTAATAGTTCGACGATAATTGTCCGGAAAATTCACTATCCTAAACCGTCGTTGATCCGCACGCTACTTTGACACAATATTTATTACCGATTACCACTGCTTCCGACTCGCACACACCTGACTCTAGCCGATCACACGAGAAAAATCCGATTGCGTCTTGACGATTTCTTACCGCGGCGGCTGATCGCCGTCGGTAGACGAGATCCGACGGTACGCAAGCGGTACGTTTCAACAATCACGGCACGCGCACACGAATACGCTCGCTAGACATACAAAACAAAAAGAAATAGAAAAGACGGACACAAATAACGCGAATAGGCTACTTGGCGCCGGATCGCCACTCCAGGGCTTGCCGCGGGCTCGCAAAATTACAGCAGAACATGCACTTAACCTACGAATCTCGAACTACTGCCACGAAGCCCCGTGGATCCCGATTCTGGCCGCTCTCGAAAAACAATCGTAAAGACGGTCAAGGGTACGTCCTTGCCGTCGCAAACCAAACGCGAAAAGCAAGCGACCAGCCTCGACACGAGGCCTGTACAACGCGGATTCGTGGCTCACAGAAATAAAACGGGCACCTCACCGTCGTTGGTTGCTCTCCGGCATGTCCTGTCTCCTCCGTCCGGATTCCCTCGTCAGCTTCCCTTCGATCCGCCGGGGTCACCCTCTCGACAGGAATCTCCTCGACTTACGTATGAGATCGCGGTACGGCAAACTACTTGGACGACACGGAAGCTTTACGCACGTACGGGAGCCCGAAAAATACACGTGTGTCTCGCACAGCTGTTCGCGACCAAGAGCACGA
>NW_018020847.1:168971-173870 GCF_002006095.1 Pseudomyrmex gracilis | reverse complement strand
AAAAATAAAAATAAAAGATTATTCTAAGCGGATGCATGCAAGCCCTGGAGGATCTTGGCGCTCGTTTTTCAGCTCGTTTTCCCGGGCTCCCGCGAAATCTCCTAACTTTTGTGACGGGGAAAGAGCGGCGCGAATACCACGTCACAGCACATATGTGTACATTAAACTAAATTTTTATTTACTTTGCATATATTTTACTACTACAAAAACTAAAAGACTAAATGTTATCAAACATTTTGCGTTGATCAGAAAGCTTTATATACAAGGTCATCGAAAAGTATCGTACCTCCTTAATATCTTCAGTTAGAATGCATTTTGGAGAAAATGTCCAACAGCAAAGTTGTATGGTTTCAAGCGAGGGGTACTATGATGACTTTGACTTTGATCTTGATCATGTCCTTTTTTTTTTAATTCCTAAAGATGATACGGTTCAAGAGTGAATTACATCTGTTGATGTAGTTAATATTCGAATTGGGTAGTTATAAGGGATGATACAACGATTATCAACGTCTAACAAATGGAATGAGGAATTGTTTTCATTAGTTATGAAAGAATCAAATTCTAGGTTTTTAATGTCGGAGTATTCATACGATCAGAATCATTGGTGCCCTAAAGATTTAATGGTTATGTTATTTATTAATATTTCATCGGTGAGATATAGAATTTTAATAGATGGAATTGCAATAAAAATTAGTGTAATTATAGGAATAATGGTTCACAGGATTTTAATAAAATTTCCTTCTAGAAGGAATCGGTTAGTAGAAAGTCATTTCAAGGTCAACCTTATTTTTTTTAATAGAACCCCCTACATTTTAGTACATATTTTTATAGCTTATTTCGAGAGCTTTCCAAAACACTATAATAAAACATTTTTTCATTAAGTACTTTTTGAGTTATAAAAGTTTGAAGTTAACAATTTTTTGACACAAATTGTAACATATCTTGTAAAATATTATTTAGTTGTCAGTAATTATAACCTTAATACTTTTGTGCGCGGAATAATGAAACCAATTAATTGGTTTAAAGAAAATACATTAATCACAAAGTGTCGGATCCCCCTAATATTTTCAGTAAGAATACATTTTAGAAAAATGTCCAATAGCAAATTCGTACGGCTTCAAGCGGTTATGCTAGTAGGCTACGGCGGAAAACTGTCCGAAGGTGATCGCAAGAAGTTGCTCGAATGCGTGATGTCCGAAGATGTTAGCGGGAATCTGCCCGAAAGCGTTGGCGGGGCTGAACTTTATTCTCTCATTCTCGCAGGCACCAATGTACGAGATCTTGAGCAAACAATACGGATCACTGATTTTAACCCTTCTTTGCATGATTTTTTTTTTTTTTTGTCACATATTTAGTTTACAGTTTTTGAGTACCTTTTTTTCTTCACAAAATGTTATGATTAAAATTTCCATCATCATGCAAAGAAGGGTTAATCTTTGATGCAGTGCTGTCTTCTTCTTAGCGAGCAGCAGTTACCTCGTGGACGAAAACAAGCAACCCCAAAAATTTTTTTTGTAACAAAAGAAGCCATTGCGCTTTAATTGATTGTCTCGAACATCTTCATTTTGTTTCCAATAGCCCAGAAATTTTTCGTAAATAGTATTAATTAATCTATTAGATTTTCAGTTGCTCTACGAGCTTTTTGCTAGTGCTGGTTGAAATAAACAAATCAATAGTTGGACCAACACTTAATAATTAGTAGTTTTCTCTACTTAATTATTTAGATCAATTTCCTCTATCACTTACCTGATTAATTCTTCTTTGCTTTAATTAAGAATGGCGGATCTTTCTGAAAAAGATCGATTAACACTGTTAATGATGCGAGGCTGGGGAGATCAACAAAGAAGGTATAAAACAGTAACGCAATTATTTAATGAAAATTTTCGGAATAAAAATAATAAGATCTCTAAAAGTACTGTAATCCGTACTATTCAACGTTTTGAGGACATTGGTTTTAAAAGCCGTTCAAGATCTGGTAGACGTAAAACAGCAACAAATAATGATAAGGCATTAGATGTTTTACAGTCTTTCGTAGAAAATCCCCATATTTCCATCAATCGCGTTACACAAGAACACGAAATCGGTCATGTATCTGTCAGTAAAATTTTTAAATTGAATAAATGGCATCCATACAAACTCCACTTGTGCCAAGAGTTGTCCGAAGACGATTTTGATAGACGCATCGATTTTTGTGATCTTATGATAGAGATGATTGTCGACAATCCTCTATTACTTAATAATATTGTTTTCTCTGATGAAGCAACTTTGAACTGACTGGAAATGTAAATAGACACAATTGTAGGTATTGGAGTGACGTTAATCCTCACTGGAAAAGAGACAATTATACCCAATATCCACAAAAAGTTAACGTACGAGTTGGTATTCTTAATGGTAGACCAGTTGGCCCTTTCTTCATTGAAGGCAATTTGACAGCACAGGTATACACAGTCATACTTCGCGAACAAATTGTTCCAGCTATTCGAGACATAGCTAGTGGAAATATGGATGAAATTTATTTTCAACAGGATAGAGCTCCACTTCATTATGGTGTCATTGTCCGTCAATATTTGAATGAGGTCTTTCAGGACAGGTGGATAGGGCGAAGGGGTCATATTGAGTGGCCACCTCGGTCTCCGGACTTGACCCCACTTGACTTTTTTTGTGATGTTACTTGAAAAGTAAAGTTTATGCCACCAAGCCTCAAGATTTAGATGATTTAAGAGGGAGAATAACTCGAGAGATAGAACTAATACCGCCGGAAACGTACCGGAATGCGGTTTCAGCTGTTTATAGCAGATTGACACATTGCCAGGCTGTTGAAGGGCAACAATTTGAACATTTGTTGTGAATTATTTGATACAATTGAATATTTTGCCCAAGCTGACCAATTGGAATGAAATTCGCCTTAACTGGCCGGACTCACACGCCACTCTTGTCTTAATTGGCCGGAATTACACGCCACTCTTGTCTTAACTGGCCAGACCCACACGCTACTGTAGCCTTAACTGGCCGGTATCACACGCCATTTAACAAATTGTTAATTTCAAACCTTTATAACTCAAAAAGTACTTAATTTTTGGGGAAATTTTTGGGAGAGGTCCCGGGTTCAAATCCCAGACGAGCCCCCAAAATTTCTATGTGCTGTTACGTCCTGTTTATTTTCGGTCCCATAACATTCCTTGCTAGAGATTAGCGGACCGCCTAGATTATTTATGTTTTTATTCGCGAACCAAACATCCGAACTACTTGTTGATTAATTGACCGGTATTCTTTTGACAGTCGTAAGAGTGATTATATAAAAAATTGCAATACGGGTCTGTTTATCTTAGTTCAATAGGTTCTCTGTTCTCTGCTCAAGGATTGTTATTTAAAAATTAATTCTAAGTCGCAAATCTTAAAGCTAATTTATGTCTGGTTCCAAACAGAAGGGGACCGTGGAGTCCAGGACGTAACAATACTTTATCTATATATTCAATGTTTCTCAATATTCTAAAAACTTTTAAAGTATCACAGTTAGGTTAGGTCATATTAATAATTAGTAAAAATACATAATGCATATTGAGATGGGTTTTTATTATTACTAATATTGTGTATTTTTTTCAAGATTACAAATCTTGAAAAAGCATTTCACGTTGTCATACGCAACAAGCGCGCAACGTGCTTCGTGTATCAGCCCGGCTTGGTGGAAAGAAGACGGAACATAGTATATCTGCACTTTTCCACGAGCGCATACGGACGGCGGTTCTCGCTTGTGTGCGTATCCTCACCACTTCGGTGCTTTTGGTGGTGGCGGGCTCGATCTATACGACAAAAGACCGGTAACGTGAGAGACAGCGGGAGTAGTCCATCTCACTCAGTGTTGTTGCAAAGTCGCGTTTTCGCGCGCGCACTGCGCTGCTAGAAGAAGTCAGTAATGTACATATATATGCACAGAAACGAGGGGCCCCGATATGTACAGTTTTTGCGGGATCTCGCAGTAAGAACTGACAAAGAGAGCGCACGATGTGTGACCAATCGATTTCGCTGAAACTTTTTGTATCGATATGCCTAGTGTTACAAGGTAAACGCATAAGACGCACTAGTCAAGCGTTCGCGAGAAAATTGCAATTAAAAATTTTCGAGCGATTTAAGTAGATATGAAATAGAGCGCTTTACCGAAGAGCGCGTGGCGAAGCGGTAGCGCGCTAGAATAGTAGTGGCGGTAAAACGTTGCTGGTTCGAGTCTCGGGGTAAGTAACTTTTTTTTTTTTTAATACAATTACTTTGTATATTATAATGCAATTGTTCTTCAAAATAAATGTAATTAATAAATTTTTCATTGTGTTTATAATAAGTAATAACATCAGAAGATTAGTGCTATACAAATAAATGTGAAACGTGTTTTTTACCTATATGATGTTTATTTTTATAGACAAATAAATAACTTTATCAACTTTATCTGCAAAACTGTACAACCTTACTAGAACAACAGCGCGAAATATCTCGCGAGGATTGTATCAAAATTCACTCTTATTATACATCATCAATTGTCCCCTCCAAGTTTTGCAAATATGTTAAAATATGCGTGGTTTGCATCTAAATTAACAGATGAAAGAGAAGTCTTTATGAATGTAAATGAAGTTTGCTTTCCATTAGATATTTTAAAAACACCTTGTGAATGTAAAAATGTAGCATTTGTACAAAACGCACATTGTCGACAAAATTATTGTTTTCATTGTTTCTATGATAAATTTTATCAAGCAACATGTAATGTGCCTTCTTGCAGTTAAAGAAACCACGTTTTACGTTTCTCGTATAGCATTGATTCTTCCGATGTTATTATTAATTATAAACACAATAAAAAATTTATTACTTACATTCATTTCGAAGAACAATTGCATTATAATATACAAAGTAATT
>NW_018020847.1:163234-167193 GCF_002006095.1 Pseudomyrmex gracilis | reverse complement strand
TAATATATAAAATTATTAATTTTGAAAATATGTAAACTTAATATTTTTGAGAACATGTAAACTTAATACTTTTGATAAGATTTTAAATAAGAATATCTTTTAAAAAGTTGTAAAAGGCTCTTTTTTAAAATTTGTAAATGCTGTAATATGAAATTATAGTAAAACTATATAGCGTTCATATAGCAATATGAAAAGTTTGTACATTAACATTTATAGCATTTGCAAATTTTCAAGGAGAAGCTTATTTACAGCTTTTTAAAAGTTTTTCTTATTTCAAATATCTGAGTGTAAAAATTATTACTTTTATTTATTATTAAAATTCTTACAATTTACATTAAGAACATTAAATTTTTAATTTATATTCGAGCTTGTTACTTTACTAAAAACTAATATTTAAAAAATTCTAGTAATTACTAAAAATTTGTAGTATTTACAGGTTAAAATAAAAAAGTTGGGCATAAATTTTATAACTTGTACAAAAAAAGTAACGGATATTGTAACGATTCGTTACTTTTCAAGTAACGGTAATGGTAACAAGTTACTTTTTAAAATTGGTAACGAGTAACGGTATCGAGTTCCTGTTTAACAAAAAGAACAATAACGGTAACGAGTTACTTTTATAAAGTAACTTTCCCATCTTTGGAAGAAATCTGGAAGTGCTTATTTCAATTATAAAAAAAGATTTAGCATCGTACTGATGGCTGTTTGTGATGCTAATTATATATTTACACTTGTCGACATTGGAGCTTCTGGTTCACACAATGATGCAGGTGTCAGCACTTAATAAAATGGTTTTCGGATTCGTGTTTCTATTACGTAATTGTAAAATACCACGTATTCGAAAGTTAATAATAATTTTAATTATTTAAACATTTGATTATTACTAACAATTATTTAGAAGTTGAAACTAAGTCAGTAGTTTGCAGTTTGGAATGCTGAATTTAATAGAGAAAACCGTTTTCTTTTATCTCTTTTAGTTTAAGTATTATTAATTTTGCAACTTTTGTGATGTTACGTGGTTTTGATTTTAATTAGATAATTTATCGACACTGGTATTAGTAATGTAGCGGTAATTCGTGCTTTTCGGTAACTTGCTTGGAACACTGATGTTTAACAGTCGGTAACTTACCGACATCTGTAAATGTTTAGGTAAGGTAAAACAATGGTTCTGGTAATAGTACCACAAATGATAATTTATTAATGGTAACTGTTACCGGCATGAGTTATGCTATCAAACGCTTATTTCGCGGCTTAAGGCTTTTTCCTTTGTTCACGGTTCTATTTTGACTCTATACTTCATGGCTACCAAAGGTTGCTACTTTGTTCAACAAGAGAACGGAATTTCTCAACCAATCAGAAACTTAGGGCGGTATTCATAGTCCCAACTTAAATCTGAACTTAAGATTGACTTGATTAAGTCTTACTTATAAGCAAAGTCGAGCTTATTTACATGATGAATTCATAGTTCTCAAATAAGTCAAACTCTATGAAGAAGCCAGTGATGAAGTTCGACTTATTAACATCAAGCTTAACTTAAGTAAGTAAATGCTTAAGTGTATTCTGTAATATACTTATGTGATGATCGGGCATTTTCGGGAAATTCCTAGAGAAGTAACCAATCCCAGCTGTGGATTTTTCTACGACTATTTTTTGATAATGTCGATCATATTAATTATTTTCTATGGTTTACGCATGCTAAAGTTTAAATAAGCCAAAAAATTATGAGAAGAAAGATCTCTTCAGATAAAACAAAAATATAAATTTACGTTTATTCAAAATGTTGAGACAATCTAAAAGTAGTAGTAAACATTATACTGATTTAGAAAAAAAAATTTTTTTCCAAATATTAAAAAAATATAGTTCAATTATTGAAGCTAAGAAAAGTGATGCTTCTACTTTGAAAAAAAAAGATAAAGCATGGAGAGAAAATACTGAGAAATATAATTTATCTAGTATTATTACTCAAAAGGTCAGAGCCATAAAATTAATGTAATGTGATTGTACTAGAAAAATATTAAATACTGTTTACTTTTTTCTTTACTCTCTTTCCCAATCTTTATCTCTCTCTCTTTCTCTCTTTTCCTTTCTTTCCTTCTTTTCTCTCTGTTTCTCTTTCTCTCCCTTTTCTTTCTGTCTCTTTCTGTCTATCTGTCTGTCTGTCTCTCTCTCTCTCTCTCTCTCTCTCTCTCTCTCTCTCTTTCTCTCTCTCTCTCTTTCTCTCTCTCTCTCTCTCGCTTATATGTGTGTTTTATCTCAATATTCCACACACATATATAATCTAATTTAACTCCAATCTATTTTATAGAGATCAATATAACAACTTAAAAAACTTTGAGCAAATATGAAAACAGGCCAAAGAAATATTTTAACAAAAGAACGTCAAGCAAAATTAGGTACTGGAGGTGGCCCAGAGCAAAAATTGCCTGAGCTAGATCCTGATATTGCTCTTATTACACCACATTTGTTAGAAACAGCACCAACACAGTTTTCATGCGATGATTCATAAGCTGAAATACATAGTAAGTACATAAAAATATAACCTAATATTTTTACTTTTTTTTGTCTTTTTACATAAATTTTGTTTAGTGAAAGAAGATAAGGAGTACATTTTTTACATACTTCTTGTCTTCTCTTTAACATTTAAGTGTGTTATAAATTATGTCTTTATAATAATTGCAGATAAGAGACGACTTATTCGCAACAATTCAGAAATAATATTTGATATTGTGAAAAATGGGAAAGAGGCAGAACAACAAAAAATAGAAACAAACACAACAGAGGATTATACTGTTATTGAAGTTTCAGATGAAGAAGCTACATTTCAGATAGCTAAACGATCCATAAACGGTACTATTGTTTTTTAATTTATTAAATTGCTACTAAAATTATTGTAGTTGTAGTTTTACAAGTATAATTTATTTAGCAAACATTATGTAGTTAATTTGATATCGCTTATGATTTAATTAGATTGCGCTTATTTATATAAATATTAAAACTTTTAATTAAATTATATACTGTGACGTTTTTCTGGATGGTAACGCAAATTCCCGCGTCGTCTCGCCCGAAACGGAAAGATACGAGATCGGGACACGGACGGAAGTTCGCGAGATAGGAAACGTCTCGACAGGCAGGAGAGAAAAAGGGTGTCAAACCGAGCAACCACTATACCGAGCCGACGAATCCTTAGATCTAATTCTGGGCGCCAGACGCGAACTCGCGTCAAAATATGCGTCGCTCGACACAATGGGCCGACTAGCTCTATTTAAACGGAGAGGGGGTGGGTCGGATGATAATTAATCACGGCTGTCCCGGACGAATCTCGGATTAGGTTCGCAATTAACCACACTGCAGATAGATAATAAGAAATAAACAATTTATTATAACCGCGGAATAGGCAACGTAGCGAAAACAACAAAAAAAATACAAAATAAAGTTTACCGTTAGGATACGGCGGGATCGCTCTGTCGCGGCGGCAGTAATTATAAGAAAATGAGAAGTAAAAGAAAATACAAAAATATAGGGACAAGTAACAAGACACAGTTAACAGACGGGATCTATCGCAAGACCAANGGCGGATCTTAACTCGTGATATCGAATACGTTATATCGTCGCNCTGGCTTCACTTACGCTATACACTCTAGGCGGTATGATAAAAAAATGGGAACAAGCGAGTTACTCAAAGCGTTCTTTAGGCTGAAAACGGTAAAACGGTCTGATCTAGCCAACTCGTGCAAGTACACGGCGCAAAACTCTCGCCGAATGCCCGTCCTCAGACACCGTGCACTTCAGCAATCACAAACCACGCAGCATGCACGTGCCGATGAACACACCCGAGCAAAGCGCTCGCGAAGTCGGAAGAGCGTGTTCCCCGGAACGAGAGCTAGGCGCTCCTCGATCCGCGAGATCCTCTAGCACGGTACGGTAGATCTCTTATATTCGGTACGATAACAGTACGAAAT
>NW_018020847.1:148422-162399 GCF_002006095.1 Pseudomyrmex gracilis | reverse complement strand
TTCAAGCGCAGAATTCCGCAAATGCACTAGCGATGCAGCATGCAGTAGCGTAGCAGGGTCGTCGTTGCAGATTAGCAGTAGAGGCGTGCAGCAGGCCTTTCCGAGGTGAAAGGGAAGTTAAAGCTGTTTCCCTCGTCGGGTGCTCGCCTCGCTTCCTCGGCTTCTCAGCGCGAAGGTTCGCTGTCCTCCGCTTTGTCATCTTTCTCGCCGCTGAGTTCTGGAGACTCGCCCCTCTGGTCGTCGTGTGAGCGCCTAGCTGCGACTCCACGCACGCCCTTCTCTCTCGTTTACTCTCGCTTTTACCCAGACTCGATGGTTCCTGATATCTCCTCCAGTAGAGTGTTCTCGATGTGGTGAGGCGCCAAGAGCATACAAATAAAATAATACAAATAAGCAACTAAGTCTAACGCACGCAAGCAAGCCCTGGAGGATCTTGGCGCGTCCCTGACGGTTCGCACCCCTGGACTCCCGCGATCATGAGAGCTTTTTGTGGCGAGGGAGGAGCGGCGCGACTACCACGTCACAATACAAATGTTATAATATTTAGATATCAATTCAATAAAAACAAAAAAACAGTGTGTTTCAAATACACATGAGATACAAAAACCATTTGTTGCTTTATCTCAAGAACCGTTTGCACTAAGTATGTATTAATTATTGCTTACTTTTTAATTGCTTTTTACAATTTATCTTCAATTTCTTGTGAATATTATGTTAGTTTGTTGTACTTTTGTTTTTATATATAACTATTCAGCAAACAATTTCTGACTGCGCAGACCTGGCAACAGAAACTGTGTGCAGAAACGCTACAATACGGAAACATGCTTTTGTGTGCTGCCAAAGCTGTTAACACTGTGACGTCTTTCAGAGTTCTTACGGATCTCTCGCGTCGTCCTGCCCGAAACGGAAGTACGAAATCGGGACACGGACGGAAGTCCGCAAGATCGGGGACGTCTATATCGGCAGGAGAGAAAAGGGTGGTAAACCGAGCACACCACTGCGCCGAGCCGACGGATCCTTGGATCTAATTTTGGGCGTCAGACGCGTACTCGCGTCAAAATGTGCGTCGCTCGACACAATGGGCCGACTAGCTCTATTTGGAACGGAGAGGGGTTGGGTTTGGACGATAAATAACCAAGGCTGTCCCGAACAAATCTCGGATTGGAATCGCAATCAATCACATTGCAGATAGAGATAATGAAATAAACAATTTATTATAATACCGCGGAGTAAGAGACGACTTTGCGAAAATAACAAAAAAAATACAAAAATAAAGTTCACCTAGATGATCCGGCAAGTGCGCTCTGTCGCCGCGGTAATTGAGTACAAAAAAAAATACTATAAAAGAAAATACAAAATTACGGTGATCTACGGAGTAACAATACCCTTTACACAGAAACGTAATCGATTGCAGGACCAACTTCGTATATCGACTCGTGATACCGAGAACGCTACGTCGTCGTGCTGACTTCACATAAGCTATACGTTACTAGGCGGTATGATAGACAACGAAACAAGCGTTTAATCAAAACCTTCCTGAAGCTGAAAGCGGTGAAATCGATTAATCTGGCCAAATCGTGCGCTTACCACTAGACGGGTCAAGACTGGTCGCCAGGCGTAATATCTACGCCGCGGGACTTACTTGATTTTGCAGGGGCTGGTCAGGCTTACGCCGCGGCCATGCACGGCGCGAAACTCTTGCCGAATTCCCGTCCCCGGGTCGCAGTGTACTTCGGCAACCAATTAAAAAGCAGCAAGCACGTGCCAATTAGCCTACCTGAGCAAAGCGCTCGCGAAGTCGGAAGAGTTTGTTCAATCTCGAATCGGAATGACGGCCGACGTCTTCCGTTTCAACGGACGAGCCTGCCGTGGAGTTTGTCCCCCGGAACGAAAGCTAGGCGCTCTTCGATCCGACAGATCTCCTAGTACGGTACGATAGGTCTCTTCGATTCGGCACGATAACGGTACGAAATTCCCCTGTTATAGCTCTTCCGAATCGCTTGCCCCTTGCTCTCGGCAGATCACTCGGAAATTCCACACTAAAATGCCTTAGAGAATGTAATAGCGGTACGATAGAGTAGCGTGAAAGATTAATACAGCAGTAAGTGACCAATAAGTTGTAATTATTACGCAGGACGTAACACGTTACGATAGCGTTAGTTTCAGAATACGATACTCGGTACGGTATTCGATACGATGATCGGTACGAAATATGGCGGTCGCGAAACGATACAATAGATAAACACTTGTATACGCGAGACACAACGAAATAACGAGAATGCTGCTTGGCGCGTTACTGTAACTTCAGAGCTTGTACTACTCAATAGAGTAAGTACGCGACACGCACTTAGACCTACGAATTAATACCACGAAGCCTCGTGGAATCCGATTCTAGCCGCTGCCGAAAATTTGAAACTATGGCGAAGGTTATGTCCTTGCCGGTACCAACACGCGAGATTCAGCGACTAGCCTCGACACGAGACTCGAGTAACGCGGATTTGTGGCTCACAAATTAAACAAAGACACCTCACCGTACGTCGTTGTCACTCTCCATCCAGCACCATCGCCAAATTCTCCGTTAAACGATCGATCGTCGGGAGTGCCGTTAGTGCGTCCGTCCTGTTCGGTAGTTAGCGACCAAGAGAGCGAGGATCGCGATCAATTCGGGGTCGATGCGTCTGAGCGCGCTAGGATTGTGTAGAGTACATCGCGGCGACCAATCAGGTCGCGAAGGGCGCAACACGCGACGCGATGCTCGCGCTCGGCGACAGGACCCGCGGCCGCGAAATTCAAATCGCCTACCGGGCCCTCATTAGCGAAAATGCAAGCAGCAGAGATTTCCAAGCGTTGGATTCCGCAAATTTAACAGAGATGCAGCATGCAGCAAGGTAGTAGTTGCAGGATAGCAGCGAAGGTTTGCAGCAGGCCTTTCCGATGCAAAAGGAAGGTCAAAGCTGTTTCCATCGTTGCGTGTTTGCTTTTCTTCCTCGGCTTCCCAGCGCCAAGTTTCGCTGTCTTCGTCGCTGTCCTCTTTCTCGCTGCTTGTTCTCTGAGACTCACCCCTCTGGCTCGTGCGAGTGCCTAGCTGCGACTCCACGCACGCCCTTCTCTCTTTTTCTCTCGCCTTTGTCCAACAATCGACGGCTCCTAGTACCTCCTCCAGTAGTGTGTTCTCGGTGTGGTGAGGCGCCAAGAGCATACAAAAAAAATAATAAGAATAAGCGACTAAATCTAGCGCACGCAAGCAAGCCCTGGAGGATCTTGGCGCTTCCCCGACGGTTCGCACCTCCGGACTCCCACGATTATTCGAGCTTTTGTGGCGAGGGAGGAACGACGCGATTACCACGTCACAACACACAGACACAAAAAACGCAACATGGTTACCAAAATTCACCAAAATTATATCCTACTGAGGACACAGATGGATATGGATTTGATGTGGCGGTTGGCGACAAAATTGCGACATCTGACAACCAAATTGTTTGCTGGATAAATTTTAATGAAATGCATAAATCTGTTAATATTCAGATGTCAATTCAATGGAGACGAAGAAACAAGATGCTGCACTTTTAAATACATAAACATGTGAAATGCAGGAGAAATCTAACGCTCCTCCATCAGAAAAAAACTTTTACATCAAGTACGTACATTAAGTTTTTTGTCTAAAAATAATTAATTGTCAAATTTACATAAGTTTCTATATTATTTATTTTATGTAGTTTTTTTATTATATTTTTAATTATTTTTTTATATTATTTTGTTATATTTTATTACTATTATATTAATTATGTCAATTATTTATTATTTTATAATTGTCTTTACTAATTACAGTTTCTACGTCATCTATGATCCAGAAGAAAAAAGCAAAACCCAAAGATATTTATGATGTTAAGAATCAATCTGTGGAAATAAACTCTGAACAGGAACTCAAAATTCAACGTCTTAAACAAATAATGGAGCAAGAAAAAGAACTATTAGAAATAAAATTAAAAAGAAAAAATAACTTATTAGCTCACGAATTTTGTGTTCAAGAATTAACAGTGGAACATATGAAGCAACTGCATAAATTTCAGTTGTGCGAAGCTCAAGCAAAATATGAACTAAGTGAGTTGCTATTAAATAAAGAAACAGAAATTGATAAAATACAAGATGATTAATGATTCTCATTTTCAAATATATTATGTAATGAAACTTTTAAAAAACTATATTACAAAAAAAACTAAAAGTTCTACCAAAAAAAACGTTCCACATTTACATATAATATATCTACATATAGTTTATATAAGTTAAGTGTTATAAATAAATCTATAATATCTATGTAATAAATATGTAATGGTTAATGTGGAAGAAATATATTTTATTACTACAAAACATTTAGCGGAGAGGTTGAGAGAAGAGGTGGAGGGGAAGAAATTGATGCCGGAGAATCAGGCGGGTTTCAGAAGGGGGAGGGGAGTTATGGATAATATATACGTGGTGAATTACTTGGTGGGTAGGAATTTGAGTAGGAAGGGGGGAAGTTTAATAGCACTGTTTTTGGATTTGAGGGCGGCATTCGACACGGTGGACAGGGAGTTACTGTTAAGCTCGATGAGAGAAAGGAGAGTAAGGGAGGGATTAATGAGAAGGTGTGGGGAGTTGGGGAATGAATTGTATAGGGAGACGAGAAACAAGGTAAGAACAGGAGGGGAGTTGGGGAATAAATTTTGGACAAGTAGGGGGGTGAGGCAAGGGTGTCCGCTGAGCCCGTACTTATTTAACTTGTTGACGGCGGATATGGAAGACTGTCTGGTTAGGAATGGTTGGGGGGGGGTAAAGGTAGGGGGTAAGAAAATTTATGTTTTGGCTTATGCAAATAATGTGGTGTTGCTAACGGAGGAAGAGGAAAGAATGAGGAGGATGATGAGAGGGTTGGAATAATATCTGATGAGGAAGGGTTTAGAGGTAAACGTTAGGAAGACGAAAGTAATAAGGTTTAGGAAAGGGGGGGGAAGGGAGAAAAAGTTGGAATGGTGGTGGAAGGGTGAGAGACTGGAGAAGGTGAGGGAGTTTAAGTACTTGGGATACATGTTCCCGAAGAATGGAGGGAGAGAAGAGCAGATAAAAGAAAGAGTGAGGAAAGGGGCGGCGATAATGGGTCAGGTGTGAGAGATTGGGAAGAGAAGGTTCAGTGGGGATTGGAGTAGGAGGTTGTGGTTGTTCGACGCTCTGGTTTGGTCGGTGGTAGGGTATGGGGTGGAGATCTGGGGATGGAGAGAGTAGGAAAGAGTGGAGAGGTTACAGAACAGAGATGGTTATTGGGAGTAGAATGGAGGACTCCGGGGTATATGGTGAAGGAAGAAATGCAGAGGGATTTGTTGAGGGGAAAGGCGGGGTAAAAGGCCTGGAGGTTTGAGGAGAGATTGGAAGGAGGGGAGGGTAGCGAGATAGCAAAGCTGTGTTTAAAGGAAATCAAGAATAGGGAGGAGAGTGGGGAGGGGGTGTCTCAGTGGGAGAGGGATAGGATTAAGTAATATGAAGAGAGAGGAGTAAGGTTGGCGGAGTTGAGGGAAGGAGAGGAAGCAGGGGAATATAGAGCTCGGGTGCTGATAGAGAAGGAGAGGAGGATGCAGAGAGAGGAGAGGTGGAGGAGAATTGAGAACTCGAGATATAATAAGTGGTACGGGAGGATTAAGAAAGAAAGAGTGCCGAGGTTATTTAAAAAAGCGATGGGGGGAGAGCAGGTGTCAGAGGGTGGCAAGATTTAGATTGGGAAACGAGATGAGGGAAGGAGAGAGTGAAAGAATGTGTAGGATGTGTGGATTGGTAGAGGAGAAGTGGAGGCACGTATGGGAGGATTGTGGGGCATGGGGGGCGGAAGGGAATTGGGAAGATATGATTGAGGTGGTCTTGGGGAAGGAGGGAGAGGGGGAAAGAGGAAAGGGCTAGGGGATGGAGAGGAGTGATCGGATAGGGGGGGGGGTGGAGGTTGAATGAGGAAAGGAGAATGGATGTATGGAAATAGTGTATGGAATAGTGTGACTGTGGAATTGTGTAAGTGAAGAAATCCATGGCTGTGTGGATGATTAGTGTTGACTGCCGGAAGGGGGGTCCATATAGCGTAGAGTAGGGTTGCGAGTGTGTGTGTGTGTTATAGAATAGATAAGTTAGTTGTAAGTTAGTTGTAAGAATAGTGTAAGTTTTTATATGTATTTGGTTTTTTCTAACCCTAAGGGGAAACAATAAAGATATCTAATTTAATCTAATCTACTAAAAAACATTTATCTATTTATTTATGTACAATATTAAATATTTGATATATTATTTGTTATACTATTTGTTACATTATCT
Source organism: Pseudomyrmex gracilis (assembly GCF_002006095.1). NCBI lineage: Eukaryota > Metazoa > Arthropoda > Insecta > Hymenoptera > Formicidae > Pseudomyrmex > Pseudomyrmex gracilis. The sequence goes on along the minus strand of NW_018020847.1, from coordinate 156,069 downwards.
GACTTTTTCATTCTATTTGTCCATGTAATCTATCAATAACAGCAGCACGCATTGCTAAGCCTTCTCCTGGTTGCCATATAGGTGGTTCAACTAAAATTCCTTCCTCAATTTTTTTATAATGATTTAAGTCTTCAGGTAAAATGTTATCATAAATAAGTGACAAATTGTGTAAAACAGCACATGCCATTACAATTGAAATACTACATATTAGTTTTGTTGTAAGTTCTCTGGATAAACAAGAAAATCGACGTTTCCAAACACCGAACGTTCTTTCAATGATCCGTCGAGTTTTTCCATGAACACAGTTGTATGTTATTTCTGCGTCGGTAGTCGGATTTGCGATTGGTGTTAAAAGAAACGGCAAACATGGATATCCTAAGTCTCCTACAAGTACACCGGTCAATTGCCGTTCAGTATATTGCATATGCAATCTTGAGTTTTGAAATATTCTACTGTCACGCTGGCTTCCTGGCCACTGCGGCACGATGTTCAAAAATTCCATACTAGGCCCAACAATTGCTTGTACATTAAGTGAAAAATATCCTTTTCGATTTCTGTATAATTCTGCAATTTGGGTAAACTTTGTATGTATCAAACAAATATGAGTGCAATCAATGGCTCCATCTATTCTTGGAAGACCGCTCTTATTTCTAATAGAACCCATTTGTCGAAACAGTCTTTGATTTTTAATTTGCTTTTCGTGAGATATTGGCATCTTGATTATATCAAGCATTTCAGCGGCAAGTAATGTTGGTATATTTTGTATACAATACGAGACACAGTTGGTTGAGAAAAAGATAAAAGATTTTCTGTAACAAGCTGTAAAAAAAAATAATACTTCAATATAAACAAAGAAATAAATGCATAGTTGAATACATTCAGAGATACAATTGCTCACTGAGTGGTTAAATAGCAATCGAATATGATTGATTCACCTTCAAATTCAAACCAATCACATGTTACTGCTACTTAACTGCTCAGTGAGCGGTTGTGTTTCTGAATGCACCCATTGAATTAATATAACTAAATATATAATATAAAATTGCTCGGTTAAATGTATACTATTTATATTTAAAACACATATAGTAATAATATCTAACCTGGTAACTTGCCGTTGCATAGAATCGTAAACATATTAAGAGCTGAAAAATTGGAGATATATTGGTAATCCACCATTATTAACTTTTATAAGAGGCTCTTGAATTCTTGGCAATATTCCATATAAGATACTGTCTTTGCTAAATTTGTATCGCCTCTTAAATTCTACCTCATTGTAGTATTCCAGTGGATTCTGCATGTCTGTAATATACTTCTTTGGAGCACATATAATCAAGTTATGTAATTGTTCATCTTTATTCTCCAAATATATATCAACCTCAAGAAGATCAATATCTTCCGGAAAATCAAGTTTGTTTATACAAGCCATGATTTTAAGCAACAATATACGACAAGATATATAACTGAGATACAATTAACTGCAGTGTTCACAAAACTGATACTAACACAAACACGTTTCCATTTCAAAACCTATGCAAAATAAATTTTGTATCACATTGGAAGCATTAATATAAAATATACTCCATAATTTTACTTACTTAGCGGTTGTGATTATAGCGTTAAGACAGCTTTTTAAGTTAGACGTATATACAAAATCACGCGTTGTATGGACATAAGTCATGTTTGCAGTTGTTGTACTTCCTAAATCTGTCTCCAAGTTTCAACAAATGTGTAGACACTACTTGACGTTATATTATTTGGAGATAAGATAATTTATTGTTTACCCTTGTATCAATGCTCTTTCACGATATGCTGCTAAGTGAGCATAATAAGTCGGCGCAGGGTAGCTAACTGCTCTTGTACAGCGTGCATACATATGAAAAAAAATTGGCACACTCACATTTAATAATAATGCGCATAATGATTTAGGGTTGTATGTCTTATAATAAAATATTGGAAATTTTTAGCATTTATCAAAGAAATTATGAATGCTCGAATGCATATCGATGTGTTCTGAGATAATTTTCTACAGAGTGCAAGATATTAAAAACTTGTTTTGTATTAAAAACTTCAAGAGAATTGTATATTTCCTATGTAAAACGCAAGTGTGTTAATTTGAGTATAAAACTTTTGTTTTTTTTTAAATGTGCTTCAATTACAATATTGAGAGTATTTCTTAAAAAATACACTGCTTCCGTATGTCAGAAGACATTAATGGACATATTTTGTATTAATATATCACTATATAAAACTATTGTAAAAAAATAAATATTGAATAAGAAGGCTGTACGAGTATAATACAGGATGGACGTGTATGATTTTATTGTAAGATTTTTTATCCATACGTTTTGATCTAACTCAGATCTTCCTCAGTGAATAACTGTTAGAACAATATTATATGTATAAAATAAAAATTGATTATAACTTATTGAATAACAATTGACAATAACTCACCAATCTGGTAGTCGTAACAGGAGTCATATCACCAGTGTCAGAACAACTTAAGATGTACACATGTTTGCAAACTCACGGCGATATGACAACTTCACATAAAACGACTGNTTATATACGTTTTTACCCCACTCATGTGTCAATAACCTTTACTTGAAATTCTACAACAGTACGTGAGTCAAACCAAAATCGTGAATTTATTTTCTCTTAATGTCNTTGTATGTTTCTAATAACGAGAAATAAGGTTTCAATTTTTCAGTGTCTGACATTATATTTAAAGGATTGTCTTGTAATTTAATATTAATCATTTCTGATACTATTCTTTTATGGTAAAATTTTTCTTTGTCTAAAATTTTCGTTTCTTGCCAATTGAAATCATGTCCATTAGTTAACCGATGTTTGGTGACAACGGAACAATTGGTTAATTGTCTATTTATTTGGTTCTTATGTTCCGATATTCTGGTTTTTAATTTCCTTTTGGTTAGACCCACATATGTGGCATTACAATTACACCATTCAAGTTTATATACTACATATTTATTGTCATCTTTGTCTAATGGATCTTTTAATGTTTTTACAAAATTATCCAATTTGTTAAGACTCCGATAGGATAATGTGATACCTTCAATATTTTTAAAAATTTTTGATAAGGAATAAGTCAACTTATTAATATAAGGTATAACTACATAATTAGTCTTGTTGTTAGTTTCACAATGTTCTTTCATTGCCATTGCAGGTTTGGAAAAGTCCAGTTTATTATTAAGTAAATATTTAATTCTTTTATTAACAATGTTAAATATGAAATGTAAAGGGTAGTCATTTAATAATAATATTTTTGTCATAAATTTAAAATTGCTTTCATAAAACGTTGGGTAAGATAAAAAAATGACTCTGTCTACCATTCCCATAACAGTTCCGATCTTTTGTGAAATGTGGTGTGTGGATAAAAAATTTAGATATTTTCCCGAAAAGGTCGGTTTGTGATACCAATCTGTTATAAGAGTTCCATTTTCAATGATTATTGTTGTGTCTAAAAAATTAATGGAATTGTTTGTTTGTTTTTCTAATGTGAACTGTAATTTATGATGGTAATTATTAAATTTTCTTAATACTTGATCTATTTCAATAATCGGAGCCGTCATGAGGATGTCGTCTACATACCTGTAATAAAAACTAGGTGTAAAAGTTAACTTTTTTAAAACTTGTTTTTCCAAGTTCTGCATTACAATGTCGGAAATAATGAGGGATAAAGGTGATCCCATAGGCAATCCAAATGTTTGTTTATATATTATTTTATTGAATGAGAAAAAAGTAGATGTAGTAATGAACTCGATAGCTTTCAAAAATTCTTGTAAGGGTATCATTGTTTTTTCTCTGATAAATTTCCATCTAATTTTAAGACTTTTTAATATTAACTCATTAGGAACATTCGTGAATAAAGAAATTACATCAAGTGATAGTAAAATGTGGTTATTGTTAAATTTTTTATTCTGAAGACTATTAACTAATTCAAAACTGTTTAAAATATTACTTTCTGTTTTTGGTACATTTGATGTGATAATTTTGTTGAAATAATTACTTATTTGATATAGAGGACTATCTATTGCTGAAACAATAATCCTATACGGACAATTATGTTTGTGTACTTTAGGTACACCGTATGCTCTTGGTAATATTTCATCACTAGATCTCAAGAATTTATACGTTAATTCTGATATATACCCTTTATTAAACCAATTTCTAAGAAAGGAATTTAGATCTTTTTCTATTTTTGTGATTGGATTCTTTTTGACTTTAATATATGTATTTTTATCATTCAACAGATTTTCAACTTTTTTGAAATAATCAACTNTATCAACAGCTACAGTTATGTTTCCTTTGTCTGCTCTCGTGAATGTTATCTCAGGATGTTGTTTAATATAATTGGAAACTTGCTTTGTTTTATTTAATATTAGTCTATCGAGTTCATTTAATTTTGGAGTGTCTGTTAAATAATTGTTTAAAATGGGAATAAACCTTGATCTCGCAGTCTCCGAAATTTTTTTATTGACGTTTTTAATGTTGTTCTCGAAATCCTTTATGCATTTTAAAATCGATCTCTTATTATGGCTTGAAAGACTAAAGTTATTTCCCAATTGCATAATACTAACTACATCTTTGGGAATATTTACTTGTGTTAAATTGATAAACCATTTTTCTTTAATTTCAAAAAATGTGCAAGATGCAGATTTCTCAACAAATCCATTTGGGTTAATGGAAACCGTAATTTGGTTGTTATTATTATTTGTGTGTTTTATAAGAGAATAGGAAAAGCAATTCTTTTTATTTATATGTTGGTTATTAGCTGTTTGTTTTTTATTGTAAGCGTAATAAGTTATTGGTTTTAAAGTTCTGTTCATTGTTTTGATACTTTTCTTAATATGGTTAGAGATTTTTGTTTCTATGTGTAGTGATTGTTTTATTGAGAAATCGCAAAGTGTTTTTTGTTGATTGTGAAAAAATTCGTCCACAACATTGTTCGGTATGTGATCGTATAAATTTTTCGTGATAATGAAGATTTCACGTCGTAACACATAGAAACAAAAATCTCTAACCATATTAAGAAAAGTATCAAAACAATGAAACAAAACCAATATATAATCTTAACAAGTAACTTAACAAGTAACTACTACTTTTATTTTGTATGCTTGTGTTTCACGTTTAATAGCAGTTAATTCGGTATACATAACCTGAGCAAGTTGTCCTTTGCTTACTCCATCTCTAAATATTAAAGTAAAACAAAAAACAATTACTATGTTATTATAAATTGCATTGTAAATAAAATATATAAATATTTTATTTGTAAAAATTTATAACAAAAAAATATTGAGAAATTATATTTTAGTCTTCTTAAAACTCCTCAAATATTTAAAGTTTGATTTGATTAAAGCAAGTCAGTTGTCACGAGAACTAATAGAAAACACGAGCATTGCTTTTACTTTGTGCATTTAGAACAAGAGTCGTTTTATAATGAAAAGTAGAGGATTCCATTTAGGAAATTAATAGTGATCTTTACGTGACAATAGTGATCTTTACGCTACTTTGACAACGCTATTCAAGATTATAATAATATTGCCATGTAATGCCGCCTTATAAAATCATACAACTTTTGTATGAAACATTTTTTCGAAAATAATAAATTTTATAATACAAAGATATTCTATTGATTTTACGTGCATTTATACAGAAATAATCTTTCATTTTTACACAAAGTGCACGAAACTTTGCATATCTTTCTCTGATGTCATTAATCTAAGATGGCAGAAGAAGTATCAAAAAGCCTTATAAATATTTTTGTATGAGTATATAAAAAATTAAAGTTTTTCTCATTTTCATGTATATTCCGCGCGCGAAAATAAGAGTATATTCAATATATATATATATGCAATATTAATATTGCAGTTGGTACATATCAATAATAAATAAGTCTTGTAGAAAGATGTTTCATTCTCTCTCGATAAATTTTGATTTGCGATCTTATTATATCTTCAAGATCTCTAATTATTTCCGTTTTTGGTTCTTGAAGTCTGAGTCAATGTTATACTAAAAAGCTTCCTTATCATGACTAGAAGCACCCTAAATTTATATAACATTTCTCATTAGTAGAGATATAACGTTGATTTCATTATAGAAAGTTCAAGGTGTGTTACTAATTATACTTACCGCTGCTATAGAAAGTATATTAATGGCATGAGGAGAAGGATGAGTTACATCAGGACCAATAAGCATGCAATTAGCATCTTTAAGACATGAAGTGACCTAAATTGATAAAAAACATTTGTTTTGTTAAATTTTCTAATAAAATAGATGGTTTTCAGTTTTCTGTTTACATCAATTATATTCATTTATGAATTAATGTTATTCATTTTGTAGATAGGTTTGTTTATACGAGCCATGATTTCATGCAACGATATACGACAAGATATATAACTGAGATACAATTAACTGCAGTGTTCACAAAACTGATACTAACACAAACACGTTTCCACTTCAAAACCTATGCAAAATAAATTTTGTATCACATCGAAAGCATTAATATAAAATATACTTGTCCATAATTTTACTTACTTAGCAGTTGTGATTATACGTTAAGATAGCTTTTTAGGTTAGATGTATATACAAAATCACGCGTTGTGTGGAAATAAGTCATGTTCGCAGTTGACTTGATGAAATAGAACTTATTTATAAATAAGCTCTACTTCATTTACGAATAAGTTCATCTTATACGAGTATTAATATATACGCATCAAGAAATTGCTTCTTATAAACAAAGTAACGACTATGAATACACAAACGCCATCTCAATTCGGAATGCAAACAAGTCCGTTTTTGTCAAGTCTATCTTATTTCTATGAACTCAAGATCGAGCCAAGTATCAACTGTGCATCAAGAGATAGACTTAAGCATTAATTTAAGTCTTACTTAAATAAAAGTTATGACTATGAATACCGCCCTTAGTCCTTTGCAGATTGATTTCTTGAATGAATTTTTAGAAAGAATTTATCGTGCGTAACTCCCACAGACTTCTATAGTATACTAGACCGCTAGCTTCTTATGTACGGCTGGCTACAAAATGTATGTATTTAAGTCGTCATGGAGGGGGAAGATGGGGGTACTAAAGAATGCAAGATGGTCGTCATGTTTGACAGCTGATTGAGTTGTAAGGTTGTGAGGTTAGTTATTATATACTGACAGTTTGTACTTTAATTTTATAAATAAAGGAATATAAAACAATTATGTATTTTTTTAATATTATAAGTGAAACATTGAAGTGAAATATATTATAAATAAAATATATAATAAATGAAATATATTATAAGTGAAATATATATATAATTGACTATTTTCTATATTTCGTAAGGATATTCATATTATATATTCTATATATTCATATTAATTTAAAATTAAAAAGATTATTAAAAGCCTTAATTCTCTAATTGTTAAAAGGATTATTAAATTATAAATTTTTTATAAGAAAGGTAAATATATTTTAAAAAATTCGGTAATTATGCAGTTATACGGACTATTTTCCGATCTCAACAATTTTGACATATGTTATCAAGGTCACCTCTCTGAATAATAATATGAAGGTTTTATCCGTCGCTCATTGTTTATAAAAAAGTTATGAACAAAAAAAGTTTGATGATTGAACTCTCGTTT